>NC_092173.1:40905885-41058385 GCF_045791955.1 Oncorhynchus clarkii lewisi | reverse complement strand
TCCAACCACAGTCCAACCACAGTCCAACCACAGTCCAACCACAGTCCTACCACAGTCCAACAGCAGTCCAACAGCAGTCCAACAGCAGTCCAACAGCAGTCCAACCAAAGTCCAACAACAGTCCAACAGCAGTGCAACAGCAGTCCAACCACGGTCCAACCGCAGTCCAACCACGGTCCAACCGCAGTCCAACCACAGTCCAACAGCAGTCCATCCACAGTCCAACCGCAGTCCAACCACAGTCCAACCACAGTCCAACCACAGTCCAACCGCAGTCCAACCGCAGTCCAACCACATTCCAACCGCAGTTCAACCACAGTCCAAGGGCAGTCCAACCGCAGTCCAACCAAAGTCCAACCACAGTCCAACCACAGTCCAACAGCAGTCCAACAGCAGTCCAAAAGCAGTCCAACCACAGTCCAACAGCAGTCCAACAGCAGTCCAACCGCAGTCCAAACACAGTCCAACCGCAGTCCAACCGCAGTCCAACCACAGTCCAACCACAGTCCAACAGCAGTCCAACAGCAGTCCAACAGTAGTCCAAACACAGTCCAACCACAGTCCAACCGCAGTCCAACCACAGTCAAACAGCAGTCCAACCACAGTCCAACCACATTCCAACCGCAGTCCAACCACAGTCCAACAGCAGTCCAACCACAGTCCAACCACAGTCCAACCACAGTCCAACAGCAGTCCAACAGCAGTCCAACCACAGTCCAACCACAGTCCAACCGCAGTCCAACCACAGTCCAACCACAGTCCAACCGCAGTCCAACCACAGTCCAACAGCAGTCCAACCGTAGTCCAACCGCAGTTCAACCGCAGTCCAACCACAGTCCAACCGCAGTCCAACCGCAGTCCGACCACAGTCCAACCACAGTCCAACAGCAGTCCAACAGCAGTCCAACAGCAGTCCAACAGCAGTCCAACCGCAGTCCAACCACAGTCCAACCACAGTCCAACAGCAGTCCAACCGCAGTCCAACCACAGTCCTACCACAGTCCAACAGCAGTCCAACAGCAGTCCAACAGCAGTCCAACCGCAGTCCAACCACAGTCCAACCACAGTCCAACCGCAGTCCAACCACAGTCCTACCACAGTCCAACAGCAGTCCAACAGCAGTCCAACAGCAGTCCAACAGCAGTCCAACCAAAGTCCAACAACAGTCCAACAGCAGTGCAACAGCAGTCCAACCACGGTCCAACCGCAGTCCAACCACGGTCCAACCGCAGTCCAACCACAGTCCAACAGCAGTCCATCCACAGTCCAACCGCAGTCCAACCACAGTCCAACAGCAGTCCAACCACAGTCCAACCACAGTCCAACAGCAGTCCAACCGCAGTCCAACCACATTCCAACCGCAGTTCAACCACAGTCCAAGGGCAGTCCAACCGCAGTCCAACCACAGTCCAACCACAGTCCAACAGCAGTCCAACAGCAGTCCAACAGCAGTCCAACCACAGTCCAACAGCAGTCCAACAGCAGTCCAACCGCAGTCCAACCACAGTCCAACCGCAGTCCAACCGCAGTCCAACCACAGTCCAACCACAGTCCAACCACAGTCCAACCACAGTCCAACCACAGTCCAACAGCAGTCCAACCTCAGTCCAACCACAGTCCAACCACAGTCCAACCGCAGTCCAACCGCAGTCCAACCACAGTCCAACAGCAGTCCAACAGCAGTCCAACAGTAGTCCAAACACAGTCCAACCACAGTCCAACCGCAGTCCAACCACAGTCCAACAGCAGTCCAACCACAGTCCAACCACAGTCCAACTGCAGTCCAACCACAGTCCAACAGCAGTCCAACCACAGTCCAACCACAGTCCAACAGCAGTCCAACAGCAGTCCAACCACAGTCCAACCACAGTCCAACCGCAGTCCAACAACAGTCCAACCACAGTCCAACCGCAGTCCAACCACAGTCCAACAGCAGTCCAACCACAGTCCAACCGCAGTCCAACCACAGTCCAACAGCAGTCCAACCACAGTCCAACCACAGTCCAACTGCAGTCCAACCGCAGTCCAACCGCAGTCCAACCACAGTCCAACCGCAGTCCAACAGCAGTCCAACTGCAGTCCAACCAGAGTTTAACAGCAGTCCAAAAGCAGTTCAACAGCAGTCCAACCGCAGTCCAACCACAGTCCAACCACAGTCCAACAGCAGTCCAACCACAGTCCAACCACAGTCCAACCGCAGTCCAACCGCAGTCCAACAGCAGTCCAAACACAGTCCAACCACAGTCCAACAGTAGTCCATCCACAGTCCAACCACAGTCCAACCGCAGTCCAACCACAGTCCAACAGTTGTCCAACCACAGTCCAACCGCAGTCCAACCACAGTCCAACAGCAGTCCAACCACAGTCCAACCGCAGTCCAACCCCAGTCCAACCGCAGTCCAGCCACAGTCCAACCGCAGTCCAACAGCAGTCCAACCGCAGTCCAACCACAGTTCAACAGCAGTCCAACAGCAGTCCAACAGCAGTCCAACCACAGTCCAACAGCAGTCCAACCACAGTCCAACAGCAGTCCAACCACAGTCCAACAGCAGTCCAACAGCAGTCCAACAGCAGTCCGCACCAACCACCAACCACCAACCACCCAAAACTCAGATTTTATTATTATTTTTTTACCTTTATTTAACCAGGCAAGTCAGTTAAGAACAAATTCTTATTTTCAATGACGGCCTAGGAACAGTGCGTTAACTGCCTGTTCAGGGGCAGAACGACAGATTTTTAAAAGACCAGACAGGAGAAGTCAGGAGAAACATGTCAACCCGAAGACATCTTTGGTATTATATAAAAACCAACAGTTTGGCCAGATTAAATAATTCAGTCTGAAAGGTCAGACATATCCTCTGGAAACCACAGAGATTTGAAGAGAGACAGAGCCTACCAGAATGGAGCAGAATAACCTAATGTTGGCTTCTCTGTTGCATAACTATCCTGAATGTAGATTGTTAACTGCTCTTGAACACTGTTTCAAAATCATCTTTCTCCAAACAAACTAATTGTAAATTGCCCTGAACACTGTGCCATTGTCCTATTTCGCCAACCAAACTACCCCCCCCCCCCCCCCCCAAGTCATGTGTGATTTCAATCCTCAGACCATTCAAACATGTTTATTTTCATGGCATGAAACCTTTGGAAAGTCACACCATTTCAAATACACTTTTGGATTTCTAGGGAAAGAAGAGCAGTGTTAAAGGGTAATTTCACATTAAAGGGGACGTTGGCATTTCTAGGTCAATGAGACGTAATTCCCCAGAAGGAAGGCAGGTCTGGGCTTCGCGAGCTGAAAGATTACAACTTGTGTGGGGCAGGGCTTCCTGCTGTGGTCCCGTCCCCTCCCCCACGGCAGGCTTCTTTGAAAGGGAGGTAGACACTAACAACGCAATCCCTTGGGAAAAACAAAAAGAACTGACCAGACTGCAATGGCTTCAAGTGATTCCTCTCATCAACACGGATTTGACTATGGATACATTTTTTAGCTACATGATGACATGCAACTATAAATGTTTCTACCGGAATATAGAGAGGATGATTTAAAATAGAGTATTTAGCTTGAAGCTCATCTACAGCTAATGCCGGCATCAAGAAGGCAGTTGACAAATAAGGTGCCTAGCTAAGTAAGTTATTTTTCCTGCAAGCCACCTAGCTAGCTAGCTAACTTTAGTTTATCTACTGAAACCCATATTGTGTATTACTGGCTAACATACTACTGTGTTACAGTTGGGGGAAATCAAATCATTTTTCTGTTTGCTAACTTAGGGCCCTAGGTAGGTAGCTAGCTATTGCTTATTAACAACTACAGGTAGCCATATCTATTGAGTTCTTGAATCTCGATTGAAAACCCCTCAAAGCGTATTTTTTTAGTGGTAGATGCAGCTACTTAACAGCAAGCTATACAGTTACAACCAGCCACCTAAAGCTAGGTTTACCAATAAATGTTAGCACATGACTGGAGTTGGTTGGCATTAGCCTGGCACCTGCTAACTTGTTACTATGTGCCAGGCCTAAAGGTAAAGGTAAAAAAACTTTTTAGCAAACATGTGTAACATTAGCAACTGAAATTAGGTTTACTAGCTAGCTATGTAACATAATTGATGAGGGTTGGCATTGCTTATGATTATCACTGTGGATTAATTTAAACATCTCTAAATTATAGGGATGATACAAGATAGGATTCCAAACTGATGTAAATAAAAAATGATTGGCTATCCAAAAAGCTGGCTAGCTAAGCTAACAGTGAGGAGAAACACTAACACAACAATGTAACTGTTGTAAATCTCTAAAATCTCCAAAACACATTTGCCTAAGCACGCCTGTTAGGATCTAGCTGTGTCTGTCTGCCTACCTACCTAGGTACATTTGTACAGTCTGATCACTGTGCAGGTTGAGGTTTAAGCCATATTTCCTTCTATTAGACTAGATATTTTTCTAAACGTAATCTCTGTGCCTATGCCCATGTATGCATGTTCAACTAGTCTACTCTAATGTTGTTATGCTGGCTCAGTTCAACAGTAGTTCAAACTGTGCAATGGAGTATCATTTATTATATATATTTTGTCTTACAGACAATACCGTGTGGTGCCTGGGCCTCCTCCTGGAGTGGATTTTTGGAAAGAAACATAACTCCTTTGCCTGCGTGTGTCATTATGCTTCATTTCAAGCAGAAGATGACTCAAGAGGCACTGAATGACAGTTTGATCATAACAACACTCCTCCCACAGCTGTAAAAGTGTTCCCTGAACTTACTGTAAGGGTCTTTGGAATGGCAATTTCATCATGACCACCTTGTCCCATCATCTGCTGATTACCAGTTCTCTTCGCTACAAATTGTTACACCAGATAATGTGATTCAACCATTTTTGGTATCCATTACTGAGAGTTACTGGATAGGTAATGTTTATTGTAGCACAGAATTTCCGAACAACCTTAGCTTGGCAATGCTGTCTTCGTCCTCGATTCGCGGAAATAGGAGTCTCATAAAATGTCAATTTCCAGTTGTAGAGAGTTAGTTTGAATTTTGAAAATGCATAGTTATCTTAATAAAAAATGTTTTGCTCCATGAAGTAATCCAACAATGTGTACACCGCATCTTCTCTTATTGATTGAGACAGGTGTCCACTTTGGGGAGTACTCTCACCTGTCTCGATCAATGAGAGAAGACTTGAAATAGATAAGATTCCATGAACTTTTGGATTACTTCATGGAGCAAACTTTTTTTTATTTTAATAACAGAGCATTTTCAAAATTTAAACGGACCCCTTGCAACTGGACACAGACGTTTTGTAATGGGTGCTTGTTGGTGGCAGGGAAGTCAGGCGCAGGAGAATCGAACTTGGTATAAGGAGAATCGAACTTGGTATAAGGAGAATCGAACTTGGTATAAACGGAGTTGTTTAATCAGTGCTTCATAAAACTCCAAAACCGAAATGACAAAATAATAAAAAGTGGGTACAAAACCCGTCGTGCACCAACACATAATACACAAACATACAATCAAACAATCTCCGACCAGGACATGAGGGGAAACAGAGGGTTAAATACACAACATGTAAATGATGGGATTGGAACCAGGTGTGAAGGAAGACAAAACCAACAGAAAATGAAAAATGGATCAGTAATGGCTAGAAGGTCGGTGACGTCGACCGCCGAATACCGCCCGAACAAGGAGAGGGACCGATTTCGGCGGAAGTCGTGACACGTTTTGAGATTCCTGTTTCCACGAATCGAGGACAGACACAGAATCGCCAAGCTATGGTTGTTTGAAAATTCTGTGCTACACCAAACAGTACATATCCTGTAACTCCTAGTAATGGACACAGACAATCTTTGGTTAAATCATATTATCTGTTGTAACACTCTGTAGCTACAGTTCCCTTTGTTACACCTGAGACTCACTCAGAGACACTAAACTGTCCTACACTGTACTTCTATGTGTGCTACTTTTACCATATTGTTGTTGAATACCCAGTTCTCTTTTATTTATTTTTTATTTGTTGTACTTTTTTATCCTTTTGTCGCCCCAATTTCGTGATATCCAATTGGTAGTTAAAGTCTTGTCCCCTCGCTGCAACTCCCGTACGGATGAGGTCGAGAGCCATACGTCCTCTGAAACACGACCACGCCAAGACGCACTGTTTCTTGACACACTGCTCGCTCTTTGGAAATATCTGAATGTCTAACATATGTTTTGATGCTACAGATCCCGGAACAGTTTATTTAAATATCTTCTGTGAATCAATTAAGGCAGACACATTTTGAGGATTGATCGGAAAAAGATCAATGTTTATTTTAATGGTCCTTTATCCGGCTTTGGTGTACTGGCAATGGTCTTTGGCATGGTGGGCTGTGGAAGCAGAGTGCTTGTGGCAATGGTCTTTGGCATGGTGGGCTGTGGAAGCAGAGTGCTTGTGGCAATGGTCTTTGGCATGGTGGGCTGTGGAAGCAGAGTGCTTGTGGCGAATGGTCTTTGGCATGGTGGGCTGTGGAAGCAGAGTGCTTGTGGCGAATGGTCTTTGGCATGGTGGGCTGTGGAAGCAGAGTGCTTGTGGCGAATGGTCTTTGGCATGGTGGGCTGTGGAAGCAGAGTGCTTGTGGCGAATGGTCTTTGGCATGGTGGGCTGTGGAAGCAGAGTGCTTGTGGCGAATGGTCTTTGGCATGGTGGGCTGTGAAAGCAGAGTGCTTGTGGCGAATGGTCTTTGGCATGGTGGGCTGTGGAAGCAGAGTGCTTGTGGCGAATGGTCTTTGGCATGGTGGGCTGTGGAAGCAGAGTGCTTGTGGCGAATGGTCTTTGGCATGGTGGGCTGTGGAAGCAGAGTGCTTGTGGCAATAGTCTTTGGCATGGTGGGCTGTGGAAGCAGAGTGCTTGTGGCGAATGGTCTTTGGCATGGTGGGCTGTGGAAGCAGAGTGCTTGTGGCGAATGGTCTTGTCCCGTCTGTGGTGTACGGCCAGCTGGATACGACTAACAAAAGTGTGTTGACCTTAACCACCAACTGTTTGGACCTCTTGCAGAATATTTGCTGTCACTGCACGTCTTTTAAAGGTGTCAACCGATTTGGCAGCTAAAGTGTTTAGAGACAGACTGGTGTATTGTTTAGGGACAATGAGGGACATTGGGAGCTGATATGAGAGGAAAGATCAGTCAACAAAGTGCATGGGCAGAAGGTGTGAAAAGACTTAGAAGGGCAGTTCCTACACAGTATGTCTTGCTGTGTATGGGAGATTGAGGAGAAATGGCACCTTTTTAAATAATTTTCAACCGAAATACACTTCCACATCTCAAAGACCTGTCTGTAAACCTCCCCCAGCCCACTACTGTCAATAGTAGCAGGGGATTTTTGTAGACGTGTCTTAGTATTGTGTTTTGAGAATCTGCAGAGAGATGAATGACATGGTTGTGTCATTACTGTTATAGTCTTGATAGATAGGAATGACGTGGTGAATGACGTGGTTGTGTCATTACTGTTATAGTCTTGATAGATTGGAATGACGTGGTTGTGTCATTACTGTTATAGCCTTGATTGTGTACCTTTCAGTGTCCCTTGCATGTTTTTTTGTCCCACAATCTTGTTGTGCTCCATAACCACGAAGCGTGTCCCATCCTTCATGCTGGTGTACCCAAAATGCCCCCGCTTTAGGGGTATTATTCTCCAGGGCCTGTGGAAGGACTACAGATAAACTCAGGTTAACCAAGAGAAAGGGTAAACAGATAATAGGGGTAGAATAAATTGATCACATGGTCAGCAAGGTTCTCTGTGGTCCTCATCTAACCACCTGTAACCCATAACACAAACTCTTACAAACAGTACCCAATTCAAATCAAATTGTCACATGCTCCGAGTACAACAGGTGTAGGTAGACCTTACCATGAAATGCTTACTTACAAGCCCTTAGCCAACAATGAAGTTAAGAAAAAATTTACTAAATAAACTAAAGTAAAAATGGTGAAATTAAAATAAACACTATAATAATAACAATCACGAGGCTATATACAGGGGGTACCGGTACCGAGACAATATGCAGCGATACAGGTTAGTCAAGTTGTTTTGTACATGTAGGTAGGGGTGAAGTGACTATGCATCGATAATAAACAGCATGTAGCAGCAGTGTAAAAACAAATGGGGGGTGTCAATGTAAATAGCCTGGGTGGCCATTTGATTAATTGTTCAGCAGTCTTATGACTTGGGGGTAGAAGCTGTTAAGGTGCTTTTTGGTCCTAGACTTGGCGCTCTGGTACCGCTTACCGTGCTGCAGCAGAGAGAAGAGTCTTTGACCATTTTTTGGGCCTTCCTCTGTTACCTACATCACTGGCTGGCCCCAGTGATGTACTAGGCCGTACGCACTACCCTCTGTAGCGCCTTACGGTCAGAGGCCGAGCAGTTGCCATACCAGGTGGGGATGCAACCGGTCAGGATGCTCTCGATGGTGCAGCTATAGAACTTTTAGCGGATCTAAGGACCCATGCCAAATCTTTTCAGTCTACTGAGGGGAAGAAGGTGTTGTCGTGCCCTCTTCATGACTGTCTTGGTGTGTTTGGACCATGATAGTCCTTTGCTGATGTGGACACCAAGGATCTTGAAGTTCTCGACCCGCTCCACTACAGCCCCTCGATGTTCCTATAGTCCACGACTAGCTCCTTTGTCTTGGTTACATTGAAGTAGAATACATGGCTAATATTACATTACCTCTAAAGAAAAATATTTTGTTTTGTTGTGAAGGGAGAAAACTAATGTATCTCAGCTGTCATCTAAATGCTTACCCCATCTGTTCAGCCTGAAAATTACTGTATGTTGGTCATTCGAAGTAAACAATGCCATCAACCAATTCTGGGGGCACGCCCCAGCTACTTATTGGGGCGATATCTGCATTCGCTATGAATGCTGGACTTTGTGGTTCGCTATGAGCAGACTAACACACAGGAAGTCGAAACTTCCCGATTCGATCAGTGAAATGAAAATGCACTCATTCTAGCTTGTGGTTTGGATAATGTTGATGTTTATGTTGTTATTAATATAGTAATGACTATATGCTGTGGCAGGGTGAAATTCCCCTTTAAAGCACTTTGGCTTTAA
This sequence comes from Oncorhynchus clarkii lewisi, assembly GCF_045791955.1. Classification (NCBI taxonomy): domain Eukaryota; kingdom Metazoa; phylum Chordata; class Actinopteri; order Salmoniformes; family Salmonidae; genus Oncorhynchus; species Oncorhynchus clarkii. The sequence continues at coordinate 41,049,303 of NC_092173.1, read as the reverse complement.
ATTAGGCTTGGAGAGATCTGTCTTTTTGGACCACCTTTTCCCCCTTCAACTCTCCTGACAAATGTACAATACCATGGAATAGCATGAGTAATAACAACACCAAGAGCCAAAGCACATGCACCTTTACAAGGCACTGTGATCAAACTGACAGGCTTATCGTGTGGAGCTAAATCAGCGGTCCTCCTAAGAGAAAAACCAACACAAAACTATCATTTTTCACTTTTTACTGTAACCCCCCGTGAGAAAAGTTAAACGCCCTGTGAACATGATGTAACAACCGTGTAACGTTGAGGTAATCCTCGCTGGCTCTGAACGCTACTCTCCAGTTCAGTTGTTTCATGTGACTGTGAGGTGGTTCTGGAGACCAATTCTACGCTGCTCAATGTTCTCTCTAAAGGGCTGTCAAATTTCTCGCTCTCTTTCTTTCTTTCTCTCTCTCTCTCTCTCTCTCTCTCTCTCTCTCTCTCTCTCTCTCCTTCTCTCTCTTTCTCTTTATTTCTCCCTCTATCTCTCCTTCTCTCTCTTTCTCTTTATTTCTCCCTCTCTGTCTCCTTCTCTCTGTCTCTCTCTCTGTCTCTCTCCTTGTCTCTCCCCTTGTCTCTCTGTCTCTCTCCTTGTCTCTCTCCTTGTATTTCTCATTGTCTCTCTGTCTCTCTGCTTGTCTCTCTCCTTGTCTCTCTCTCTCCTTGTCTCTCTCTCTCTCCTTGTCTCTCTCTCTCTCCTTCTCTCTCTCTCTCTCTCTCTCTCTCTCAAGATTATCTGCAAGTCCAGTAATACTAAGTCCAGTAGGGTGAGGCCGGGATGTGCAGATTGTTCTAGTGCCCTCGCCAATTCTTTGATATATATATGTTGAAGAGGGTGGGCTCATGCTGGATCCCTGTCTCACCCCACGTCCCCCATGTCCCTGATGAAATAAATCAGGAGTGTTTATTGCCAATTTTAACAGCACACTTGTTGTTTGTGTAAATTGATTTTATAATGTCATATGCTTTACCCCCAACACCACTTATCATAAATTTGTATAGCAGACCCTCATGACAAATTGTGTCAAAATATTTTTGGAAATCAACAAAGCATGAGATCACATTGGTTTTGTTGTGTTTGTTTGTCAATAAAGGTGTTTAGGGTGTATACGTGGTCCGTCATATGGTATTTTGGTAAGAAGCCAATTTGACATTTGCTCAGGTCATTGTTTTCACTGAGGAAATGTTGGAGTCTGCTATTGATGACACTGCAGAGGATTTTTAAGAGATTGCGGCTGACGCATATTCCACTGTAATTATTGGGGTCAAATTTGCCTCCACTTTTGTGGATTGGAAAGGGAAAGGGGAATACCTAGCCAGTTGTACAACTGAATGCCTTCAACTGAAATTTGTCTTCTGCATTTAACCCATCCCCTCTGAATCAGAGAGGTGCGGGTGGCTGCCTTATCCAACGTCCACGTCTTCGGCGCCCGGGGAACAGTGGGTTAACTTGCTCAGTTAACAACAGATTTTTACCTTGTCAGCTCAGGGATTCGATCCAGCAACCTTTCGGTTACTGGCCCAACGCTCTAACCACTAGGATTGGGCCTTGATTCCAAATATTGGGGAAGATGCCAGAGCTGAGGGTAATGTTGAAGAGTTTAAGTATAGCCAATTGGAATTTGTTGTCTTTATATTTCATGATTTCGTTTAGTATACCATCAACACCACAAGCTTTTTTGGGGTTGGAGGGTTTTTATTTTGTCATGTAGCTCATCCAATGTAATGTAATTGGAGAATCCAGTGGGTTATGGTAGTCTTTAATAGATGATTCTATGTTTTGTAAATGTTCATGTGTTTTATCCGTACATCTCCATTTTGGATAGATAACTCTTCGTTTTGTTGTTTGTTTAGTGCATTCCAATTGATTTAATTATATGGATTCATCAAATAAGCTGTTTTCTGTCATACTATTCATCTTTTTCTGTAGTGATTTTCTTGGCCGTGTGCTTAGGGTTGTTGTCCTGTTGGAAGGTGAACCTTCGCCCCAGTCTGAGGTCCTGAGCGCTCTGGGGCAGGTTTCCATCAAGGATCTCTCTGTACTTTGCTCCGTTCATCTTTACCTCGATACTGACTAATCTCCCAATCGGTGCTACTGAAAAACAACCCCACAGCATAATGCTGCCACCACCATGCTTCACCTTAGGGTGCCAGGTTTCCTCCAGACCTGACGATTGGCATTCAGGCCAAAGACTTCATTCTTGGTTTCATCAGACTAGATAATCTTGTTTCTCATTGTCTGAGAGTCCTTTAGGTGCCTTTTGGCAAACTCCAAGAGGGCTGCCATGTGCCTTTTACCGAGGAGTGGATTCTGTCTGGCCACTATGCCATAAAGGCCTGATTGGTGGAGGAACTCTGGAGCTCTCTCAGAGTGACCAGAGGGTTCTTGGTCACCTACCTGACCAAGGCCCTTCTCCCCTGATTGCTCAGTTTTGCCAGGGTGTCAGATCTAGGAGGAGCCATGGTGGTTCTAAACTTATTCAATTTAAGAATGATGGAGGCCACTGTGTTCTTGGGGACCTTGGGGACCTTGGGGATCTTCTTGGGGACCTTCAATGCTGCAGACATGCTGCAGGGGCTCCTGACTGGAGGCCGTCGCTGGAGGCTCCGGACTGGAGACCGTCGCTGGAGGCTTCGTGCCATGACTTCTCACTGGAGGCTTCGTGCCATGGATCAAATCAAATGTATTTATATAGCCCTTAGTATATCAGCCTATATCTCAAAGTGCTGTACATAAACCCAGCCTAAAACACCAAACAGCAAGCAATGCAGGTGTAGAAGCACGGTGGCTAGGAAAAACTCCCTAGAAAGGCCAAAACCTAGGAAGAAACCTAGAGAGGAACCAGGGTATGAGAGGTGGCCAGTCCTCTTCTGGCTGTGCCGGGTAGAGATTATAACAGAACATGGCCAAGATGTTCAAATGTTCATAAATGACCAGCATGGTCAAATAATAATAATCACAGTAGTTGTTGAGGGTGCAGCAAGTCAGCAACTCAGGAGTAAATGTCAGTTGGCTTTTCATAGCCGATCATTAAGAGTATCTCTACCACTACTGCTGTCTCTAGAGAGTTGAAAACAGCAGGTCTGGGACAGGTAGCACGTCCGGTGAACAGGTCAGGATTCCATTGCCGCAGGCAGAACAGTTGAAACTGGAGCAGCAGCACGGCCAGGTGGACTGGGGACAGCAAGGAGTCATCATGCCAGGTAGTCCTGAGGCATGGTCCTAGGGCTTAGGTCCTCTGAGAGAAAGAGAGAAAGAGAGATATTTGACCTCATGGTTTTTGCTATAACATGCACTGTCAACTGTCGGACCTTTATAAAGACAGGTGTGTGCCTTTCCAAAACATGTCCAATTAATTGAATTTACCACAGCTGGATTCCAATCAAGTTGTCGAAACGTCCCGAGGATGTTCACTGGAAACAGGATACACCTGAGCTCAATTTAGAGTCTCACAAGAAAGGGTCCGAATTCTTATGTAGTTAAGGTATCTCTGTTTTTTTAAATTTTAATTACATTTGCAAAAAAAAAAAAATGTTTTCACTGTCATTATGGGGTATTGTGTGTATATTGATGAGGACTTTTTATTTATTTAATCCATTTTAGAATAAGGCTGTAATGTAACAAAATGTGGAAAAAGTCAATGGGTCTGAATACTTTCCGAAAGCCCTGTGTAATAACCTTGGTGTGGAGTTATCCAGTCTGGAGGAGACTGTAGTGTGTGTGTGTGTGTGTGTGTGTGTGTGTGTGTGTGTGTGTGTGTGTGTGTGTGTGTGTGTGTGTGTGTGTGTGTGTGTACATGTGTGTGTGTGTGTGTGTGTGTGTGTACATGTGTGTGTGTACATGTGCAACCTCCATTTCTCCACTTTCTAAAGTTGGTCTACTGATTTGGCTCAATAATGAACGGCAGTGTTTGATCAAACTCTATCTGTGTCCAACAGATATGGTCTCCTATTTCATGTTCTTTAATGCAGGGTTTATCTCCTTCATCTCTTTATTCTCTCACAACTCTGTCTCTCTACTACTGTCACTTTATCTCTGTTATCAGCTGGAGAGTTGTGGATGTTCACTGGGCCTGATGTTCACTGGGCCTGATGTTCACTGGGCCTGATGTTTGAGGAAGCACAAGATGATATAGAGGTGAACCCTGAGAGTGATATACAGAGGTGAACCCTGGGGGTGATATACGGAGGAGGTGAACTCTGGGGGTGATATACGGAGGTGAACCCTGGGGGTGATATACGGAGGTGAACCCTGAGGGTGATATATGGAGGAGGTGAACTCTGGGGGTGATATACGGAGGTGAACCCTGGTGGTGATATACGGAGGAGGTGAACCCTGAGGGTGATATACAGAGGTGAACCCTGAGGGTGATATACGGAGGAGGTGAACTCTGGGGGTGATATACGGAGGTGAACCCTGAGGGTGATATACGGAGGAGGTGAACCCTGGGGGTGATATACGGAGGAGGTGAACTCTGGGAGTGATATACAGAGGTGAATCCTGAGGGTGATATACAGAGGAGGTGAACTCTGGGGGTGATATGAAATCTTCTCAAAACGCGTTGTAATTCTCATCTTCCATGAAAACCATATAATTACTGGCCAAATATGTACAAAGACAGTATTTCAGGCAGATCTAATGTTCCGACTGATTATACATTGTATTGGGGTAGAATTGGGGAGTAAAACATGATCTCAGACTGGAACAACCCTGGGAAAGCTCCTGCCTCCTGCAGAGTTAGCTAAATCACTTCTCTCAGAGGCATTGATTCAAGCCAGGCCATTTGAATCCTATCATTGTGTCATTACTGGCCTGTCTATGCCTGTTGTCATCAGATTTACCTCATAAATCACGCTCCACTTAAACATGTGTTTACCCTCAATCCTCTGCTTTTACAGGGGCACACAGAGTAAAACTCAACTCTCTGTTGGTATAGGGCACACAGAGTAAAACTCAACTCTCTGTTGGTATAGGGCACACAGAGTAAAACTCAACTCTCTGCTGTTATAGGGCACACTGAGTAAAACTCATTCCTCTGCTCTTATAGGGGCACACTGAGTAAAACTCAACCCTCTGCTTTTACAGGGGCACACTGAGTAAAACTCAACTCTCTGTTGGTATAGGGCACACAGAGTAAAACTCAACTCTCTGTTGGTATAGGGCACGCTGAGTAAAACTCAACCCTCTGCTTTTACAGGGGCACACTGAGTAAAACTCATCCCTCTGCTGTTATAGGGGCACACCCACGACTGCATGGCCAGGCACGATTCCAACACCATCATTAAGTTTGCTGACGACACAACAGTGGTGGGCCTGATCAACGACAAGGACGAGACAGCCTATGGGGAGGAGGTCTGAGACCTGGACGGGTGTTGCCAGAATAACAACCTATCCCTCAACGTAACCAAGACTAAGGAGATGATTGTGGACTACAGGAAAAGGAGCACCGAGCACGTCCCCATTCTCATCGACGGGGCTGTAGTGGAGCAGGTTGAGAGCTTCAAATTCCTTGGTGTCCACATCAACAACAAACTAGATTGGTCCAAACACACCAAGACAGTCATGAAGAGGGCACGACAAAGTCTATTCCCCCTCAGGAAACTAAAAAGACTTGGCATGGGCCCTGAGATCCTCAAAAGGTTCTACAGCTGCAACATCGAGAGCATCCTGACCGGTTGCATCACTGCCTGGTACGGCAATTGCTCGGCCTCCGACCGCAAGGCACTTCAGAGGGTAGTGCGTACGGCCCAGTACATCACTGGGGCAAAGCTGCGTGCCATCCAGGACCTCTACACCAGGCGGTGTCAGTGAAAGGCCCTAAAAATTGTCAAAGACCCCAGCCACCCCAGTCATAGACTGTTCTCTCTACTACCACATGGCAAGTGGTAACGGAGTGCCAAGTCTAGGACAAAAAGGCTTCTCAACAGTTTTTACCCCCAAGCCATAGGACTGCTGAACAGGTAACCAAATGGTTACCAGGACTATTTGCATTGTGTGGCCCCTCCCCACACCCTCTTTTACGCTGCTGCTACTCTCTGTTCATCATATATGCATAGTCACTTTAACGATACCTACATGTACATGCTACCTCAATAAGCCGGACTAACAGGTGTCTGTATATACCTACATGTACATGCTACCTCAATAAGCCGGACTAACAGGTGTCTGTATGTAGCCTCGCTACTCTTTTTTCAAATGTCTTATTTCTTTACTCACCTACACACACACACACACACACACACACATACATACACACGCACACACACACACACACACACCTTTTTTCCCTCACCATTGGTTAGAGCCTGTAAGTAAGCATTTCACAATAAGATCTACACCTGTTGTATTCGGCGCACTTGACAAAAACTTTGATTTGATTTGACTGAGTAAAATTCAACCCTCTGCTGTTACAGGGCACACTGAGTAAAACTCAACTCTCAGTAAAGCTGTAGGACAGAATAAAGTAGTGCACTGATTAACCCCCTGGAACCAATCAGAATAAAGTAGTGCACTGATCAACCCCCTGGAACCAATCAGAATAAAGTAGTGCACTGACCAACCCCCTGGAACCAATCAGAATAAAGTAGTGCACTGACCAACCCCCTGGAACCAATCAGAATAAAATAGTGCACTAATCAACCCCATGGAACCAATCAGATGGAACCAATCAACCCCATGGAATCAATCAGATGGAACCAATCAACCCCATGGAACCAATCAGATGGAACCAATCAACACCATGGAACCAATCAGATGGAACCAATCAACACCATGGAACCAATCAGATGGAACCAATCAACTCCATGGAACCAATCAGATGGAACCAATCAACCCCATGGAACCAATCAGATGGAACCAATCAACCCCATGGAACCAATCAGATGGAACCAATCAACCCCATGGAACCAATCAGATGGAACCAATCAACACCATGGAACCAATCAGATGGAACCAATCAACACCATGGAACCAATCAGATGGAACCAATCAACTCCATGGAACCAATCAGATGGAACCAATCAACTCCATGGAACCAATCAGATGGAACCAATCAACTCCATGGAACCAATCAGATGGAACCAATCAACTCCATGGAACCAATCAGATGGAACCAATCAACTCCATGGAACCAATCAGATGGAACCAATCAACTCCATGGAACCAATCAGATGGAACCAATCTACTCCATGGAACCAATCAGATGGAACCAATCAACTCCATGGAACCAATCAGATGGAACCAATCAACTCCATGGAACCAATCAGATGGAACCAATCAACTCCATGGAACCAATCAGATGGAACCAATCAACTCCATGGAACCAATCAGATGGAACCAATCAACTCCATGGAACCAATCAGATGGAACCAATCAACTCCATGGAACCAATCAGATGGAACCAATCAACTCCATGGAACCAATCAGATGGAACCAATCAACTCCATGGAACCAATCAGATGGAACCAATCAACTCCATGGAACCAATCAGATGGAACCAATCAACTCCATGGAACCAATCAGATGGAACCAATCAACTCCATGGAACCAATCAGATGGAACCAATCAACCCCATGGAACCAATCAGATGGAACCAATCAACACCATGGAACCAATCAGATGGAACCAATCAACACCATGGAACCAATCAGATGGAACCAATCAACTCCATGGAACCAATCAGATGGAACCAATCAACTCCATGGAACCAATCAGATGGAACCAATCAACTCCATGGAACCAATCAGATGGAACCAATCAACTCCATGGAACCAATCAGATGGAACCAATCAACTCCATGGAACCAATCAGATGGAACCAATCAACCCCATGGAACCAATCAGATGGAACCAATCAACACCATGGAACCAATCAGATGGAACCAATCAACACCATGGAACCAATCAGATGGAACCAATCAACTCCATGGAACCAATCAGATGGAACCAATCAACTCCATGGAACCAACCCTTCTTTAATTTTTATCCCTCTCTTTTACTGCCGCCTGGAACTTGTGAGTCACTTTCTGATCAGCTGTGAGACATTTTTACGATCAAGAAAAATGCTGATTAGTCACTCTTTTTAATCTCTGTCTTTCTATCTATATCCAACATTTCTCTCTCTCCTAACCCGTAACCACACTTCCTGCCATCCTCTCTCTATCTCCCCCTCTACCACCCTTCCTACCTTTCTCTCACTATCTCCTCCTCTACCACCCTTCCTACCTTCCTCTCTCTCTCTATCTCCCCCTCTACCACCCTTCCTACCTTCGACTCTCTATCTCCACCTCTACCACACTTCCTGCCTTCCTTCCTGCCTTCCTTCCTCTCTAAAGAGGGCTGCTGTGTGACTTCACTGAGACGAACATGATAAGGACATGCAGCTATAGAAGAGTACAGAGAGAGCGAGAGCAGAGAGAGAGAGAGAGAACAGAGAGCGAACAAGAGAGAGAGAGCAAGAGCAGAGAGAGAGAGAACAGAGAGAGAGCAAGAGCAGAGAGAGCAAGAGCAGAGAGAGAGAGAACAGAGAGAGAGCAAGAGCAGAGAGAGCAAGAGCAGAGAGAGATAACAGAGAGAGAGCAAGAGCAGAGAGAGCAAGAGCAGAGAGAGAGAGCAAGAGCAGAGAGAGAACAGAGAGAGAGCAGGAGAGAGAACAGAGTGAACACAGAGAGAGAGAGAAAGCGCAGAGACAGCAAGAGCAGAGAGAGGGCAGAGAGAGAGCAGAGAGAGAGAGCAGAGAGAGAGAGAGAGAGAGAGAACAGAGAGCGAACACAGAGAGAGGGGGTGGGGGGGGGGATAGAGAGCTGAGAGAGTGACTGACCCAAAATTAAGGAAAGCTTTGACTATGTACAGACTAAGTAAGCTTAGCCTTGCTAATGAAAAAGGCCGCCTTAGGCAGACCTGGCTCTCAAGAGAAGACAGGCTATGTGCACACTGCCCACAAATGAGGTGGAAACGGAGCTGCACTTCCTAACCTACTGGCATGACCATATTAGAGACACATATTTCCCTCAGTTTACACAGACCCACAAAGATTTTGAAAACAAATCCAATTTTGATAAACTCCCATATCTACTGGGTGAAATACCACAGTGTGCCATCACAGCAGCAAGATATGTGACCTGTTGCCACAAGAAAAGGTCAACCAGTGAAGAACAAACACCATTGTAAATACAACCCACATTTAGAGAAAGAGCAGAGAGAGAGAGAGAGCAGAGAGAGAGAGAGCAGAGATGGAGAGAGAAAGCAGAGAGAGAGAGCAGAGAGAGAGAGAGAGAGCAGAGAGAGAGAGCAGAGATGGAGAGAGCAGAGAGAGAGAGAGAGAGAGAGAGAGAGAGCAGAGAGAGCAGAGAGAGCAGATAGAGAGCAGAGATAGAGAGAGAGAGCATAGAGAGAGAGAGAGAGAGAGAGAGAGAGAGCAGAGAGAGAGCAGAAAGAGAGAGAGAGAGAGAGAGCAGAGAGAGCAGAGAGAAAGAACAGAGAGAGAGAGAAAGAGAGCAGAGAGAGAGCAGAGCGAGAGAACAGAGATAGAGAGAGAGAGAGCAGTAAAAGTATGTGTTTACTTCTGTTTGTTTCTCCCTTTGATTGAAAGGTTGTCACAGCAACACAGGTCACTACGGTAACAGGTGAGGTCTCAACGCATATGGTTGTTGGGTGACGTACAGTTTTAGGATTACAAAAGAGAGGTTAGCACATGGACATGTGTGAGGATCTGTCTGGTGTGACCTTGAGATTGTTTAACATGAGAGAGAGGAAGATCACACAGCAGAACCCCCTGGATCCAGTCAGTGATTTTTACACAAAGCAATACGATGATCTTGTACAAAACATGTTTCTCTGTAAAGAGAGAATCTGTTGAAAGTGACTAAAGAGGTCTTTTTTTTTTCAACCTGTGGGACGTATGAATTATGAATGGAAAATTGCGCTCGTTAAATTGTGTGTGTCTGTAAATGTGTATCTCAGTCAGTAGGACTGTTTGTATTGGATTGTAGGCAGAGACTTGGCAGAGCTAGAACACATATTTAACTTTCAGATCAGTCAGAAATAGAACGCAGTAAACTCTGATCTTATGTAGAAATCCAGACCCATCACTGTGACTCCTCTTGTGTGTTGAGCCTCTGACAATGAGTCCTCTTTAATGGCCTCTCTCTGACTCCCGGTCTTTGCGGGAGAAAGGGGGGGGGGGCAGGCATTGTAGCTCATCTGTAGGGGAACCAAGTTGGGGTCTATGTTTAGAGGGAGCCAAGTGCGACATGTGTTTCTGATCTTAACTCTCATGAACGTGGGCGCAATGACCCAGAACGAAGGAGTTAATGAAAGCTTCCCCCTCTTCTCCCCTGTGGTCCTCTGGGGCCTAACGGTCAATAAAAACATCTCAGACTATTACAAACATTAACGGACATCAAGGATGTTCTGGTAGTGGTGCTGTTTCCTCTCTCTCTCTCTCTTCTTCTTTCTCTACTCTTTCTCTCTCTCTCCACCCAGGATTACTATAAAGGGGACTGTAATGGGCACAGACGTCAATTCAAAGTATGTGGAAACAATGTTGATTCAACCTTTGTGTGGCCAGGGGGGGGAGGGGGGTCACTCTTTCTTAATATTTCACTTTGCCACACTCTTCTTTCGCCTCTCTCTCTCTTTCTTTCTGATTTCATATATTTATATTTTTCTCCTCTACATTTCTACTTCTCAATAATTTCCCCAGATGTCTCCCTCACTCCTCCACCCCCCATCTCTCCTCCTGTATGTGATTATCGCGCTTGTGTCCTTCCCCACAATCCACACAGGGCTTCAATTAAAGAACCTTCAATTAAGGGGATGGAACAAGGAAACGGACCACTTAAAAGGTGTCAGCATTAGTTACTGCATTACATTACATTACATTACATTACAGTACAGTACATTACATTACATTACATTACATTACAGTACATTACATTACAGTACAGTACATTACATTACAGTACATTACATTACATTACATTACATTACAGTACATTACATTACATTACATTACAGTACAGTACATTACATTACATTACAGTACATTACATTACAGTACAGTACATTACATTACAGTACATTACATTACAGTACATTACATTACATTACAGTACACGTAAATACACCGGTCCTAATGGAGTACGTATATGCATTAGTTACTGCATTACATTACAGTACAGTACACGTAAATACACTGGTCCTAATGGAGTAGGTATATGCATTAGTTACTGCATTACATTACAGTACAGTACACGTAAATACACTGGTCCTAATGGAGTAGGTATATACATTAGTTACTGCATTACATTACATTACATTACAGTACAGTACATTACATTACAGTACAGTACACGTAAATACACCGGTCCTAATGGAGTACGTATATACATTAGTTACTGCATTACATTACATTACATTACAGTACACGTAAATACACCGGTCCTAATGGAGTACGTATACACATTGGGATCAGTACATGTTTGAACTTTCCATCATGTCTGTTGTGTAATTATAATCTGGTGTAATTGTTGATAAGATGTCTTATAAATATGCCTGGTTCACCCAGCTTATCCTTTAAAGACTGTGTTTATGACCTCTACGTTCCACTTAGCCTTTAAAGACTGTGTTTATGACCTCTACGTTCCACTTAGCCTTTAAAGACTGTGTTTATGACCTCTACGTTCCACTTAGCCTTTAAAGACTGTGTTTATGACCTCTACGTTCCACTTAGCCTTTAAAGACTGTGTTTATGACCTCTACGCTCCACTTAGCCTTTAAAGACTGTGTTTATGACCTCTACGCTCCACTTAGCCTTTAAAGACTGTGTTTATGACCTCTACGTTCCACTTAGCCTTTAAAGACTGTGTTTTTGACCTCTACGTTCCACTTAGCCTTTAAAGACTGTGTTTATGACCTCTACGTTCCACTTATCCTTTAAAGACTGTGTTTATGACCTCTACGTTCCACTTATCCTTTAAAGACTGTGTTTATGACCTCTACGCTCCACTTAGCCTTTAAAGACTGTGTTTATGACCTCTACGTTCCACTTAGCCTTTAAAGACTGTGTTTCTGACCTCTATGCTCCACTTAGCCTTTAAAGACTGTGTTTATGACCTCTACGTTCCACTTATCCTTTAAAGACTGTGTTTATGACCTCTACGTTCCACTTAGCCTTTAAAGACTGTGTTTCTGACCTCTATGCTCCACTTAGCCTTTAAAGACTGTGTTTCTGACCTCTACGCTCCACTTAGCCTTTAAAGACTGTGTTTCTGACCTCTATGCTCCACTTAGCCTTTAAAGACTGGTGTTTCTGACCTCTATGTTCCACTTAGCCTTTAAAGACTGTGTTTATGACCTCTACGCTCCACTTAGCCTTTAAAGACTGTGTTTATGACCTCTACGCTGGCGCTACAACCTGGGATAAAGTGTTAAAGCTATTACCACGTCCCCAAAGTGATACAGCAGGTGAGGCTGGAGCCTTCCTCGGGAAAGAGGCCATTTGGAATCAATTCTGAGTGATGGAAAACCTCCAGTGTTGACTTTATGGCCATTTATGACACAGACGGAGATAACTTTCCATATTCAGGATGGGATGAGAGGGGAATGTGGGTTCTCTCTAACATCATCCCCTCCAGCCCTCCAACCAGCAGATGAGATGAGGTTGTTTACTTCCAGTAAAATGAATACAACTGATTTGTTTAGGTAATGTGTTTGCAGTGCTTTATCCTTCCTTCCTTGTGCACTGTGTAAGCCTCTCTGGTGTCGGAGATATTAGCTGGGCCGTTCCTTGGGGGTGGTGTATAATTACACTCATTTTCAAGAGGAATTCTAGTGGAAAATATAACCAGCCTGAATAAATAGACCACCTGTAAGCAATCAGCATGAAATCCCATTGTCACGCCCTGATCTGTTTCCCCTGTCCTTGTGATTGTCTCCACTCCCCCCTCCAGGTGTCGCCCATCTTCTACATTATCCCCTGTGAATTTATACCTGTGTTCTCGGTTTGTTGGTTGCCAGTTCGTTTTGTTTGTCAAGCCAACCAGCTCCTGTCTTTTCCCCATCCTCTCTTTTTCTCATCCTCCTGGTTTTTAAGCCTTGCCAGTCCTGACCACTCTGCCTGACCCTGTACCCGCCTGACCACTCTGCCTGACCCTGTTACCGCCTGTCTGACCACTCTAACTGACCCTGTACCCGCCTGCCTGACCACTCTGCCTGACCCTGTACCCGCCTGCCTGACCCTGTACTCGCCTGCCTGACCACTCTGCCTGACACTGTACCCGCCTGCCTGACCACTCTGCCTGACCCTGTTACCGCCTGTCTGACCACTCTAACTGACCCTGTACCCGCCTGCCTGACCACTCTGCCTGACCCTGTTACCGCCTGTCTGACCACTCTAACTGACCCTGTACCCGCCTGCCTGACCACTCTAACTGACACTGTACCCGCCTGCCTGACCACTCTGCCTGATCCTGTACCCGCCTGCCTGACCACTCTAACTGACCCTGTACCCGCCTGCCTGACCACTCTAACTGACCCTGTACCCGCCTGCCTGACCACTCTGCTTGACCCTGTACTTGCCTGCCTGACCACTCTGCCTGTCCCTGTACCCGCCTGCCTGACCCTGTACCTGCCTGCCTGACCACTCTGCCTGACCCTGTACCCACCTGCCTGACCACTCTGCCTGTCCCTGTACCCGCCTGCTTGACCACTCTGCTTGTCCCTGTACACGCCTGCCTGACCACTGTGCCTGACCCTGTACCCGCCCATCACTCTGCCAGTCCCTAACCCTGAGCCTGCCTGACCACTCTGCCGGTCCCTGACCCTGAGCCTGCCTGACAGCTCTGCCTGACAACTCTGCCTGACCCTGTACCCGCCTCCCTGACCACTCAGCCTGACCAGGTCCCGCCTGCCTGTCCCTGTATCCGCCTGCCTGACCACTCTGCCTGTCCCTGACCCTGCCTGACCACTCTGCCTGACCCTGTCCCTGCCTGACCACTCTGCCTGACCCTGTACCCGCCTGCCTGACCACTCTGCCTGTCCCTGACCCTGCCTGACCACTCTGCCTGACCCTGTACCTAACTGCCTGACCACCCTGCCTGTCCCTGTACCCGCCTGCCTGTCCACTCTGCCTGTCCCTGACCCTGCCTGACCACTCTGCCTGACCCTGTCCCTGACCCTGCCTGACCACTCTGCCTGACCCTGTACCCACCTGCCTGACCACTCTGCCTGAACCTGTTCCTGCCTGCCTGACCACTCTGCCTGTCCCTGACCCTGACCCTGACCCTGCCTGCCGTCCTGTACCTTTTGCTCCTACTCTGGATCGACCCCTGCCTGCCTTGACCTGTCGTTTGCCTTCCCCTGTTGTTACATTAAACATTGTTACTTCACACAGTCTGCACTTGGGTCTTACCTTGATAACTGATACCCATGAGGTTTGTTAATGCTTGTGTCTTGTACCGTGTCTTGTACTTAGAGGAACGAATAAAACAAGAAAACAAGAGAATGTATGATCCTTTTAATACCAGATTATTTTATTTAATATATTTACATTTTTAATTTTCACTAACTAAATAATAATAAAGGCATTGACCTTTACAAGTCGGTTACTACAAAAGAAGCCATGTCTTAACTGTACCCCAGAATGGTCTACTACTTAACTGACCTCAAACTACCCCAGAATGGTCTACTACTTAACTGACCTCAAACTACCCCAGCATGGCCTACTACTTAACTGACCTCAAACTACCCCAGCATGGTCTACTACTTAACTGACCTCAAACTACCCCAGAATGGTCAACGACTTAACTGACCTCAAACTACCCCAGAATGGTCTACTACTTAACTGACCTCAAACTACCCCAGAATGGTCAACGACTTAACTGACCTCAAACTACCCCAGAATGGTTTGCTACTTAACTGACCTCAAACTACCCCAGCATGGTCTACTACTTAACTGACCTCAAACTACCCCAGCATGGTCTACTACTTAACTGACCTCAAACTACCCCAGCATGGTCTACTACTTAACTGACCTCAAACTACCCCAGCATGGTCTGCTACTTAACTGACCTCAAACTACCCCAGCATGGTTTGCTACTTAACTGACCTCAAACTACCCCAGAATGGTCTACTACTTAACTGACCTCAAACTACCCCAGAATGGTTTGCTACTTAACTGACCTCAAACTACCCCAGAATGGTCTACTACTTAACTGACCTCAAACTACCCCAGAATGGTCTACTACTTAACTGACCTCAAACTACCCCAGCATGGTTTGCTACTTAACTGACCTCAAACTACCCCAGCATGGTTTGCTACTTAACTGACCTCAAACTACCCCAGAATGGTCTACTACTTAACTGACCTCAAACTACCCCAGAATGGTCTACTACTTAACTGACCTCAAACTACCCCAGCATGGTCTACTACTTAACTGACCTCAAACTACCCCAGCATGGTCTACTACTTAACTGACCTCAAACTACCCCAGCATGGTTTGCTACTTAACTGACCTCAAACTACCCCAGAATGGTCTACTACTTAACTGACCTCAAACTACCCCAGCATGGTTTTCTACTTAACTGACCTCAAACTACCCCAGAATGGTCTACTACTTAACTGACCTCAAACTACCCCAGCATGGTTTACTACTTAACTGACCTCAAACTACCCCAGAATGGTCTACTACTTAACTGACCTCAAACTACCCCAGCATGGTTTACTACTTAACTGACCTCAAACTACCCCAGAATGGTCTACTACTTAACTGACCTCAAACTACCCCAGCATGGTTTTCTACTTAACTGACCTCAAACTACCCCAGCATGGTCTACTACTTAACTGACCTCAACCTACCCCAGCTAGAGTTTGTATTTCACCCTGACCCATTGTTGGCCCTTGGTATCATCACAGGACCAGACATGATTGTATCAGCCTGCCGTAATGCCAGAACTCTGTCTTTTAAGACACACATGGCGCTAAAACAGATCAGAAGAGAATGTCTCTTTCACCTTCCTCTTTCCAGCCTGGCCGTAAACGCGGACATTCCTTTGTGTTTAGAGGCTGACTCAGTTTATCCAACAAGAGAGAGGGTGTGTCTGTCTGCTCAGGGATAAAAACAAATGAATACCTAGAGTGACCTTGGGGATATACCAAAAAATGGAAATTGGGAATTGCATCCTTTTCAGAGTTGTCTTGGTTCATCCTCTTCAGAGTTGTTTTGGTTCATCCTCTTGGTTAATCCTCTTCAGAGTTGTCTTGGTTCATCCTCTTTAGAGTTGTCTTGGTTCATCCTCTTCAGAGTTGTCTTGCTTCATCCTCTTGGTTCATCCTCTTCAGAGTTGTCTTGGTTCATCCTCTTGGTTCATCCTCTTCAGAGTTGTCTTGGTTCATCCTCTTCAGAATTGTCTTGGTTCATCCTCTTGGTTCATCCTCTTCAGAGTTGTCTTGGTTCATCCTCTTGGTTCATCCTTTTCAGAGTGGTCTTGGTTCATCCTCTTGGTTCATCCTCTTCAGAGTTGTCTTGGTTCATCCTCTTGGTTCATCCTCTTTAGAGTTGTCTTGGTTCATCCTCTTCGTTCATCCTTTTCAGAGTTGTCTTGGTTCATCCTCTTGGTTCATCCTCTTCAGAGTTGTCTTGGTTCATTAAAGCTCTAAACTGTGCATCCACAACGTAATATGTAACATGGTCTAACTTCATCATTTCAATAAGAGATTTGTAACATGGTCTGACTTCATCATTTCAATAAGAGATTTGTAACATGGTCTGACTTCATCACAATAATAAGATATTGGTTTTAGAGTGTCTGACTCCTTGAACAGCTGTCACAAACAACATCCATACTAAAGTGGAAAACTAAACCCCCAGATGTGTCTGTAAAGGAGACTGTAAATAGGACTGTACATTTACCTGTAAAGTTGCCTGTAAAGTTGCCTGAAAATGAGACTGTAAAGAAGACTGTAAAGGGGACTGTAAATGAGACGGTAAAGAAGACTGTAAAGGGGACTGTAAATGAGACTATAATGGAGACTGTAAAGAGACTGTATATGGGACTGTAACGTTTCCTATAAATGAGACTGTAAATAAGACTGTGAAGGGGAATGTAAAGGATAATATGAAGGGGACTGTAAAGAGGTCTGTAAATTAGAATATGAAGGGGACTGTAAAGGTGACTGTAAAGGATACTGTAACATGTACTGTAAAGTGAATGGTAAAGGAACTATAACAGGGACTGTAACAGAGACTGTAAACGGGACTGTACAGTGAACTGTACAGTGGACCGTAAAGGGGGACTGTAAAAGGGGACTGTAAATGAGACTATACAGCATACTGTAACAGGGACTGTAAAGAAGACTATAAAGTGAACAGTAAAGGGACTGTAAAGGGGACTGTACAGTAGACTGTAAAGGGTACTCTAAAGGGGACTGTAAAGAAGACTATAAAGTGAACAGTAAAGGGGACTGTAAAGGGTACTGTAGAGGGGACTGTACAGTAGACTGTAAAGGGGACTGTAAATGGGACTGTAAAGGGGACTGTACAGTAGACTGTAAAGGGGACTGTAAAGGGGACTGTACAGTAGACTGTAAAGGGGACTGTAAAGGGGACTTTACAGTAGACTGTAAAGGGGACTGTACAGGGGACTGTAAAGGGGACTGTACAGTAGACTCTAAAGGGGACTGTAAATGACACTGTAAAGTTGACTGTAGAGGAGACTGTAAAGGGGACTGTAGAGGAGACTGTAAAGGGGACTGTACTGTAGACTGTAGAGGAGACTGTAAAGGGGACTGTAAATTAGACTGTAAAGGGGACTGTAGAGGAGACTGTAAAGTTGACTGTAGAGGAGACTGTAAAGGGGACTGTACAGTAGACTCTAAAGGAGACTATAAATGAGACTTTAAAGGGGACTGTAAAGGGGACTGTAGAGGAGACTGTAAAGGGGACTGTACAGTAAACTGTAAAGGGGACCGTAAATCATACGGTAAAGGGGACTGTACAGTAGATTGTAGAGGAGACTGTAAAGGGGACTGTAAATGAGACTGTAAAGGGGACTGTACAGTAGATTGTAAAGGGGACTGTAAAGGGGACTGTACAGTAGACCCTAAAGGGGACTGTAGAGGAGACTTTAGAGGAGACTGTAAAGGGGACTGTAAAGGGGACTGTAGAGGAGACTGTAAAGGGGCCTGTAGAGGAGACTGTAAAGGGGACTGTAAAGGGGACTGTGGGGTAGACTCTAACGGGGACTGTAGAGGAGACTGTAAAGGAGTTATCTGTAAGTGGTCACCAGGGGTCATCATACCTGCTTCAATGGCCTCTCCAGTAACCCAGGGCCTGATGGGAGGATTATGTTGCATTGTGTTTTGACCTGTTTTTAGGGGGAAATAGAAGAAAGATGTGATGGAGATCGATTTCCCTGCTGACTGTTGTGCAGGAGACATGTTACTGTTGAGTTTAATGTTGGGATGGGAATCAATCCGTAGGAATTCAAGACCCTAGTGGTATTCAGAGTCAATGGACTAAACAAATCATCTTCCCTCACTTGATCTTCGGAAAGCCTGGTGGCATTCAGAGTCAATGGACTAAACAAATCATCTTCCCTCACTTGATCTCCGGAAAGCCTGGTGGTATTCAGAGTCAATGGACTAAACAAATCATCTTCCCTCACTTGATCTCCGGAAAGCCTGGTGATATTCAGACTCAATGGACTAAACAAATCATCTTCCCTCACTTGATCTCCGGAAAGCCTGGTGATATTCAGACTCAATGGACTAAACAAATCATCTTCCCTCACTTGATCTCCGGAAAGCCTGGTGGTATTCAGAGTCAATGGACAAACAAATCATCTTCCCTCACTTGATCTCCGGAAAGCCTGGTGATATTCAGACTCAATGGACTAAACAAATCATCTTCCCTCACTTGATCTCCGGAAAGCCTGGTGGTATTCAGAGTCAATGGACTAAACAAATCATCTTCCCTCACTTGATCTCCGGAAAGCCTGGTGATATTCAGACTCAATGGACTAAACAAATCATCTTCCCTCACTTGATCTCCGGAAAGCCTGGTGGTATTCAGAGTCAATGGACTAAACAAATCATCTTCCCTCACTTGATCTCCGGAAGCCTGGTGATATTCAGACTCAATGGACTAAACAAATCATCAGTACCTAAGGTATCTTTACTTTTACTCAAGTATGACAATTGGGTAATTTTTCCACCACTGCATGTAAGGGCATCAATGTGTCTACTCAAACTGGACATGTACGAGTATCAATTCACAGTAGTCAAACAAGTTAAAGAGCACTGTACAGTAATGTCATTATTGATGTACCCATAAAGAAAACATTCCTTACAATATGGGTGCACTCAATCAAACTGCTGAGTGAATGAAGTCCAATACAACAACATTATGATAGAAATAGACTGTAGTAGTAGTGTGTTTAAAAGAGTTCATATTTGACATGTGTGTGTGTGTGTTGCCTCTGTTGAATCTGTTCTGATGTGTTAGAGCTCTTGAAGCACCATGATTCAACCCAGTTGTTTTCTATTTCCATTGATATTAGTCATTCACAAAACCTCAGCATGAGTAGCTGCCTGTGGTCAAGTGAAAAGTGAATGTTTAGCCGTGAGTGGGGAAGCCTGGATGTAAGGAGAGAGAGCACAACACCTGTTTACTCAGAGGAACAGGGTCATCCTGGTTCTTAAAGCTGTAGTTCTCAGCGTTGGGTCGGTGCCTCTGTGAGCCTCCTAATATTAAACGGACTGCGCATAGAAAACATCTGTTTTCCACGAGGAGGTTTAAAGGTTCATTCGGGGCCCCGATCCATGTTGAGCTTTTTATTCGTTTATTTTGTCTCAGATGTGAGTGTCGTGTCCCTCAGTAGGAAGGGAGAAGAGAGAGGCCTGAGGAAGATCAGAGGATTCCCGTGTCTGAGTTCATGTTGTTTTCCAAGCATATTTTAATTGCGATTTATACAACCATATTCACAAATATCTCTCCACAGTGGACAGGCAGTCTGAGTTACCTCTTTGGGGTCAACAAAACACTGGACAGGCAGTCTGAGTTACCTCTTTGGGGTCAACAAAACACTGTACAGGCAGTCTGAGTTACCTCTTTGGGGTCAACAAAACACTGGACAGGCAGTCTGAGTTACCTCTTTGGGGTCAACAAAACACTGGACAGGCAGTCTGAGTTACCTCTTTGGGGTCAACAAAACACTGGACAGGCAGTCTGAGTTACCTCTTTGGGGTCAACAAAACACTGGACAGGCAGTCTGAGTTACCTCTTTGGGGTCAACAAAACACTGGACAGGCAGTCTGAGTTACCTCTTTGGGGTCAACAAAACACTGGACAGGCAGTCTGAGTTACCTCTTTGGGATCAACAAAACACTGGACAGGCAGTCTGAGTTACCTCTTTGGGGTCAACAAAACACTGGACAGGCAGTCTGAGTTACCTCTTTGGGATCAACAAAACACTGGACAGGCAGTCTGAGTGACGTATTGGGGGTCAACAAAACACTGGACAGGCAGTCTGAGTGACGTATTGGGGGTCACCAACACAGTGGACTGAGTGACTGGGCCGAGGTTCTGAGAGAGGTGTATCCGCAGCTTACGGCCAAGGTGCCCTCTTGCAATAAGGACAAGAGCATTAAATGATTGTCAGGATATGACACTGATCCCCAAAAATAGTATCTGTTCATAAAGGATGATATGGCTCAGCTTCAGTCAAGTGGAGCATGTTTAAGACCACATTTGGCGGAGAATCTTACACTTTGTCTAACATCTTGAATCAGTCAGGATAGATTCCTCTGTGTGCTTAATAATGTTATGTCATTTATCTTTGGTCAATCTGCAGGAAAACACATTTGACTTATTTCAATGGAGCTTAAGAGTCCTTTAGAGTCCTTAAGAGTCCTTAAGAGTCCTTAAGAGTCCTTTAGAGTCCTTTAGAGTCATTTAGAGTCATTTAGAGTCCTTAAGAGTCCTTTAGAGTCCTTTTAGAAGAGTTCTCTCACGCAAAATGTGCTTTAATGTCAGGTTCTCTTGTGAGGGGCAAGGAGTGTTATTAGTACCAGATGACGAAAAAAAGAGTTTCAGTATGGTGAGAAGGAAAATAGACAGTACATCTCCCACCATTAAACAGAAACACGATCCCATGTAAGGAGCCAGTATTTGCCCACTGTGCCATTTTCCATCATGGTTCCTGTTATTGTAGCCTCTGTCGTTGAGTTCTAAGAGGTCTATTATCTTTCGCGAGACCAATTCAATTTCTCAATATAAACGCAACATCTAAAGTGTAGGTTTCATGAGCTGAAATAGAAGATCCCAGAAATGTTCCATACTCACACAAAAAAAAGCTTTATTTCTCTCAAATTTTGTGCACAAATTTGTTTACTTCCCTGTTAGTGAGCATTTCTCCTTTATATCCACCTGACAGCTGTGGCATATCAAGAAGCTGATTAAACAGTGATCATTACACAGGTGCACCTTGTGCTGAGGACAAAAAAAGGACACTCTAAAATGTGCAGTTTTGTCGCACAACACAATGCCACAGATGTCTCAAGTTTTGAGGGAGATTGCAATTAGTATGTTGACTGCTGGAATGTCCACCAGAGCTGTTGCCAGATAATTGAATGTTCATTTCTTTTCCAAAAACTGCCTCCAATGTAATTCAATAGAATTTGGCAGCCTCACAATCGCAGGCCACATGCATGGCATTGTGTGGGGGCGAGCGGTTTGCTGATGTCAACGTTGTGAACCGAGTGCCCCATGGTGGCGGTGGGGTTTTGTCATAAGCAACGGACAACGAACACAATTGCATTGTATCGATGGCAATTTCAATGCACAGAGAAACCGTGACGAGATCCTGAGGCCCATTGTCATGCCATTCATCCCCCGCCATCACCTCATGTTTCAGCATGATAGTGTATGTCTCAAGGATCTGTATGCAATTCCTGGAGGTTGAAAATGTCCCAGTTCTCTTGGCCTGTATACTCACCAGACATGTCACCCATTGAGCATGTTTGGAATGCTCTGGAACGATGTGCACGACAGGGAATTCCAGTTCCCGCCAATATCCAGCAACTTTGCACAGCCATTGAAGAGGAATGGGACAACATTCCACAGGCTACAAACAACAGCCTGATCAACTCTGCGTGAAGATGTGTCGCACAGCATGGGGCAAATGGTGGTCACATCAGATACGGACTGGTTTTCTAATCCACGCCCCTACCTTTTTTTTAAGGTATCTGTGACCAACTAATACATATCTTTATTCCCAGTCATGTGAAATCCATAGATTAGGGCCTAATGAATTTATGTCAATTGACTGGTTTCCTTAAATGAACTGTAACTCAGTAAAATCTTTGTAATTGGTGCATGTTGCATTTTTATTTTTGTTCAGTATAATATACAATAGGTTCTCGAACCCCTATCAGTCTCCAAACCAGAATGGCTGTGCGTCTACAGTCTAAGAGAAAACGGATTCACACAATGTATTCAGTTGATAAACAGAGAAAGAGATTAAAAGAAGAGAGAGAGAGGAATATAAAGAAAAACAGGTTCCCTGGTTTTGCTCCTGATGTATTCCATGTAAAAGGGGCATGGGTAGGCAGTCAATCCCAGAGTTGACCTCTCACCTATCACAGTGTGAGGGTTCAGCAGGAAGCTGCAGGCATCAGGGGTCAGATGTGACAGCCAGGTTGTGCTGTGTTGATACAAAGATAAACAGTGCCTTGTCTTATAACTACAGACTGAAGAATGTAACTGTGTTTAATAAATGGCAACTGTCATAATAATCGAATAATACAAATAAGAAAATATATATATTATATATACCCATTAGCAGACACTTTTATCCAGAGTGAATTACAGTCATGCGTGCTTACATTTTACGTATGGGTGTCCCCAGCGGGAATCAAACCCACAATCCTGGTGTTGCAGCACCATCCAACTGCCATCTACCAACTGCTATCACACTGCTATCACTGTTATCAGACCGTTATCATACTGCTATCAGACTGCTATCAGATTGCTATCAGATGGTTATCATACTACTATCACACTGCTATCATACTGCTATCAGACTGCTATCAGATGGTTATCATACTGCTATCAGATGGTTATCATACTGCTATCACTGTTATCATACCGTTATCAGACCGTTATCATACTGCTATCAGGCTGTTATCAGATGGTTATCATACTGCTATCAGGCTGTTATCAGATGGTTATCACACTACTATCACACTGCTATCATACTGCTATCAGACTGCTATCAGATGGTTATCATACTGCTATCAGATGGTTATCATACTGCTATCACTGTTATCATACCGTTATCAGACCGTTATCATACTGCCATCAGGCTGTTATCAGATGGTTATCATACTGCTATCACTGTTATCAGACCGTTATCATACTGCTATCAGGCTGTTATCAGATGGTTATCATACTGCTATCATACTGCTATCAGGCTGTTATCAGATGGTCATCATACTGCTATCAGACGGTTATCATACTGCTATCAAATTGCTATCATACTGTTACCCGACTGCTATCATACTGCTGTCATACTGCTGTCATACTGCTGTCAGACTGTTGTCAGACTGTTGTCAGACTGTTGTCAGACTGTTGTCAGACTGTTGTCAGACTGTAAAACACATAATAAATTGCTTTCTACCTACAGAAATGTAGCCTTGCGTCTCAGTCATGTTTCTAGTGCAAAGGGGTATTCCTTCACAGTAAGCTAAGTTAATTAAACATAATAGTGTTTTCGACTGCATTCTTCAATATTTTCATGGACTTTGTATGAGTAGAAACGACACCATGAGTTGTCTTAGATTATATCCCCATCTGCTGGCAATATAGAATACTTGTTTGAGCAGGTGTGTATTGACAGAGAAATACATACATGTGTTCGGGCATCAGGGCCACGTTATGTTCTGTCTGTCAGATGAATCACTTCATGATGAATTGAGATGAAGTGAATTAGCTTCGTCTTCACGCGGAAATGAAGGTTCCTGTGTAGTAAATGTCTCAGAGATAGACAGTGAATGCAGTAAGAGGAAACCGTACCTCATAAAATAAGGTTTTACAATCAGAGGCTGAAAACAAAGAGCTTGTCTGTTGTTTCTCAGACCCAGTACAAGATATACAACATATTCAGTGTAAAGGTAATATTTAGAAAAAATAATCCCATTTGGCCTGATGACTTAATATGAAACCGATCCATATCAATGCAGCGGCCTGTTGTTGTTCATTACTCTAACAAAGAACTCATCTCTTGCCCTGAGTTTGGATAGAGAGCAAGACACCAAACATTAGAATAAAGGGCATGCACCCTGCAGTCCAGTTGAGTTGCCCAGCGGTGGAAAAATTACCCAACTGTCAAACTTGAGGTAAAGATACTGTACCTTAGAATAGAAAATGAATCATCTTGAGGTAAAGATACTGTACCTTAGAATAGAAAATGAATCATCTTGAGGTAAAGATACCTTAGAATAGAAAATGAATCAAGTAAAAGTGAAAGTCACACAGTAAAGTACTAAACTCAGCAAAAAAAGAAACATCCCTTTTTCAGGACCCTGTCTTTCAAAGATAATTGGTAAAAACCCAAATAACTTCACAGATCTTCATTGTAAAGGGTTTAAACACTGTTTACCATGCTTCTTCAATAAACCATAAACAATTCATGAACATGTACCTATGGAACGGTCGTTAAGACACTAACAGCTTACAGACGGTAGGCTGTTATGAAAACTTAGGACACTAAAGAGGCCTTTCTACTGACTCTGAAAAACACCAAAAGAAAGATGCCCAGGGTCCCTGCTCATCTGCGTGAACGTGCCTTAGGCATGCTGCAAGGAGGCATGAGGACTACAGATGTGGCCAGGGCAATACAATGCAATGTCCGTACTGTGAGACAGCTAAGACAGAGCTACAGGGAGACAGGAAGGACAGCTGATCGTCCTCGCAGCGGCAGACCACAAGTAACAACACTTGCACAGGGTCGAATATCACACCTGTGGGACATGTACAGGATGGCAACAACAACTGCCCGAGTTACACCAGGAACGCACAATCTCTCCATCAGTGCTCAGAGTGTCCGCAATAGGCTGAGAGAGGCTGGACTGAGGGCTTGTAGGCCTGTTGTAAGGCAGGTCCTCACCAGACATCACTGGGAACAATGTCGCCTATGGGCACAAACCCACCGTCGCTGGACAGGACAGGACTGGCAAAAAGTGTTCTTCACTGACGAGTCGCGGTTTTGTCTCACCAGGGGTGATGGTCAGATTCGCGTTTATCGTCGAAGGAATGAGCGTTACACTGAGGCCTGTACTCTGGAGCGTGATCGATTTGGATCCGTCATGGTCTGGAGCGGTGTGTCATAGCATCATCGGACTGAACTTGTTGTCATTGCAGGCAATCTCAATGCTGTGCATTACAGGGAAGACATCCTTCACCCTCGTGGTGCCCTCCCTTGCAGGCTCATCCTGACATGACCTTGCAGGATGACAATGCCACCAGCCATACGGCTTGTTCTGTGCGTGATTTCCTGCAAGACAGGAATGTCAGTGTTCTGCCATGGCCAGCGAAGAGCCCGGATCTCAATCCCATTGAGCACGTCTGGGACCTGTTGGACCAGAGGGTGAGGACTATGGCCATTCCCCACAGAAATGTCTGGGAAATTGCAGGTGCCTTGGCAGAAGAGTGAGGTAACATCTCACAGCAAGAACTGGCAAATCTGGTGAAGTCCTTGAGGAGAAGATGTACTGCAGTACTTAATGCAGCTGGTGGCCACACCAGATACTGACTGTTACTTTTGATTTTGATCCCCCCTTGTTCAGGGACAAGTTATTCAATTTCTGTTAGTCACATGTCTGTGGGACTTGTTCAGTTTATGTCTCAGTTGTTGAATCTTGTTATATTCATACAAATATTTACACGTTAAGTTTGCTGAAAATAAACACAGTTGACAGTGAGAGGACGTTTCTTTTTTGCTGTATTTGGTTTTAAATATACTAAATGTAATTGCAAAAGTTATACTAAAGTATCAAAAGTAAAAGCATAAATAATCTCAAGTTGCTTATATTAAGTGAACCAGAAGGCAATTTGCATTGATATTTTTATTTACGGATAGCCAGCGGCACACTCCAACACTCAGACATCATTTACAAACAAAGCATTTGTGTTTAGTGTGTCTGCCAGATCAGAGGCAGCAGTTATCTTTTCCTGCTAAGCATTCAAAATGTAACCACTACTTTTGGGTGTCAGGAAAAATACATGGAGCAAAAAGTACATTATTATATTTAGAAAGTGAAGTAAAAATTGTAGCAAAGTACAGATACCGCAAAAAAATGACTTATGTAGTACTTTAAAGTATTTTTACGTAAGTACTTTACACCACTGGAGTTGTCATGCGTGTTCATTAGGGCAGCTGATAGTTACTCACACTTCACTCCTTGCTATTACACTGAAACGCCCTTTAAGCCAGCCACACCACGCTGCTAAACCAGTTCAGAGGAACTTTAATTCCACCTGGCATCCCGGATAATGAAACCGTTAAGCCCTCTGTGTGTTTGGCACATGGGATCCGTGTGTGACAGGATACTATGAAGATGACCGCGGGACTCTGTCATACATGTCTGTTAAGCACACGCCTTGTTGTAACAGTTGACACCTACCTGCCGGAGACTGATGTCAGCTGTGGTGGGTTGGCTACAGGTAGCTACACGCCTTGAGGTATGCTGATTCAAGCTGTTCCATGCTGGCCTGGTAGTCAACCCTGAGGCTCAGTCCTACTGTTTCACTAATGATATGCTGCAGCTGTGAAAATCCCAGGATTTTCAACTAAATCAACGTGAGAGCGGTTAGTTTTCTCTCTCTCTCTCTACCCCTGGATTTCAGAAAACACCTCATACGAACTACGTACTAGGGTACTTCAGAGAAAAGCCCTCCATCCAGGGGTACGTCACTGCAGTGACCCTGTTCTATACTCAACTGTGTTTCCCAAAGGCTGTAGTGTAGGTCTTCTCGCCCACTCCGATTTCGCTCCAGTACAGTTCCAGTAGCATACACTTCACTAGCTCAGGGCGCGCCCGTCCCAGCATGCATTTGTAGTCTACTTGTGTGCTGCTAATAGCCCGTTGCTTTAGCTATTGTCATGGAGTTCGCTAAATATTTTCATTAAGAATCTGAACACACAGGTGGTAAATCAAGGTGACTTACAAAGATGAGGACCAAGAGCAAGAGAGGGAGTGTGGTGATGTAGCGTTCACAACTGAAGAATCATGGTGGAATATGAAAAGACACCTATCCCGAAAGCATGACGATGTACTAGTATATGCTAACAGAAAGGAACAAGGTGGGTAGCTAGCTAAGTGTGTCATTGTAGCAAAGTACAATATATATATACAAAAGTATGTGGACACCCCTTCAGATTGGTGGATTTGGCTATTTCAGGCACACCTGTTGCTGACAGGTGTATATAATTGAGCAGACAGTCATGCAATCTCCATAGACAAACATTGGCAGTAGAATGGCCTTACTGAAGAGCTCAGTCTTTCAACGTGGTACCTTCATAGGAGGCCACCTTTCCAACAAGTCAGTTTGTCATATTTCTGCCCTGATAGAGCTGACCCGGTCAACTAAGCGCTGTTATTGTGAAATGGAGATGTCTAGGAGCAACAACAATGGCCAAACAAGCTCACTGAATGGGAGTGGTGAGTGCTGAAGCACGTAGCATGTAAAAATAGTCTTTCCTCGGTTGCAACACTCACTAGAGTTCCAAACTGCCTCGGGAAACAACGTCAGCACAAGAGCTGTTCGTTGGGAGCTCCATGAAATGGGTTTCCATGGCTGAGCAGCCGCACACAAGCCTAAGATCACCATGCAGAATGCCATGTGTCGGCTGAAGTAGTATAAAGCTTGCCGCCATTGAACTCTGGAGCAGTGGAAATGTGTTCTCTGGAGTGAGAGAATATGGCATATGGACAAATCTGGGTTTGGCGGATGCCAGGAGAACACTACCTGCCCCAATGCCAAGTGTAAAGTTTGGTGGAGGAGGAATACTATGTATGGGTATGGGTCTGTTTTGCATGGTTCTGGCTAGGCCCCCTTAGTTCCTATGTATGGGTATGGGTCTGTTTTGCATGGTTCTGGCTAGGCCCCCTTAGTTCCTATGTATGGGTATGGGTCTGTTTTGCATGGTTCTGGCTAGGCCCCCTTAGTTCCTATGTATGGGTATGGGTCTGTTTTGCATGGTTCTGGCTAGGCCCCCTTAGTTCCTATGTATGGGTATGGGTCTGTTTTGCATGGTTCTGGCTAGGCCCCCTTAGTTCCTATGTATGGGTATGGGTCTGTTTTGCATGGTTCTGGCTAGGCCCCCTTAGTTCCTATGTATGGGTATGGGTCTGTTTTGCATGGTTCTGGCTAGGCCCCCTTAGTTCCAGTGAATGGAAATCTTAACGATACAGCATACAATGACATTTTAGACGATTCTGTGCTTCCAACTTTGCGGCAACAGTTTGCGGAAGGCCCTTTCCTGTTTCAGGATGACAGTGCCCCATGCAAAAAGGTCCATACAGAAATTGTTTGTTGAGATCGGTGTGGAAGAACTTGACTGGCCTGCACAGAGCCCTGGCCTCAACCCCATCTAACACCTTTGGGATGAATTGGAACACCGACTGCGAGGCAGGCCTAATCGCCAAACATCAGTACCTGACCTCACCAATGCTCTTGTGGTTGAATGGAAGCAAGTCCCCGCTACAATTTTCCAACATCGAGTGGAAAGCCTTCCCAGAAGAGTGGAGGCTGTTGTAGCAGCAAAGGGGAGACCAACTCCATATTAATGCACGTGATTTTGGAATTAAATATTCATCGAGCAGGTGTCCGCATACTTTGGTCATGTAGTGTATTTATAAACTAAAAAATCAGATCTCTTAAAAGTTTTGTTAATTTTCATTCTATTATCTATACAAAAGGCCATCATTGATTTTGGCCCAATACTTATTATATTTTAAATGTAAGTTTTATTTAACTAGACAAGTCAGTTTAAGAACAAAGTATTATTTACAATGACGACCTACAGCGGCCACACCCGGACAACGTTGGGTGAATTATGCACCACCCAATGGGTCTCCCAATCACGGCCGGTTGTGATACAGCCTGGTTTCGAACCAGGGTGTTCTGTAGTGACGCCTCAAACACTGAGCTGCAGTGTTTTAGACTGCTGCGCCACTTTAGAGCAATCTGCCAGGCATATTATATCTTTCAAGGAGCTTTCTATTTTCAAAGTGTTATTTTCACTAAAAACCTTCAGGCTGACCTTCAGATTTATTTATTTTTAAAACAACTCTGCATCCCTGCCCAGCCTGGCAAGTGGTGTTCAGCCTCCCCAGTGGCTCTGCAAGCGCGGAGAGGATATTCTCCACTGCTGGCTGGCTATTCAGCAACCATTGCATGTGCCTGTAGCCACAGACTCTGGCCAAACTCATGTTTCTGAAAGTGAATTCAGAGGCAGTTTTAGAGCCTAATAATGCATTTTTTTATTACATTTTAAGTTAGTCACAGCCTATATGCTCAATTTATTGACAGAGGCCCTATGTTTCTCCATTAAGTAACATTGTATTACAGACCCTATGTTTCTCCATTAAGTAACATTGTATTACAGACCCTATGTTTCTCCATTAAGTAACATTGTATTACAGGCCCTATGTTTCTCCATTAAGTAACATTGTATTACAGACCCTATGTTTCTCCATTAAGTAACATTGTATTACAGACCCTATGTTTCTCCATTAAGTAACATTGTATTACAGACCCTATGTTTCTCCATTAAGTAACATTGTATTACAGACCCTATGTTTCTCCATTAAGTAACATTGTATTACAGACCCTATGTTTCTCCATTAAGTAACATTGTATTACAGACCCTATGTTTCTCCATTAAGTAACATTGTATTACAGACCCTATGTTTCTCCATTAAGTAACATTGTATTACAGACCCTATGTTTCTCCATTAAGTAACATTGTATTACAGACCCTATGTTTCTCCATTAAGTAACATTGTATTACAGACCCTATGTTTCTCCATTAAGTAACATTGTATTACAGACCCTATGTTTCTCCATTAAGTAACATTGTATTACAGGCCCTATGTTTCTCCATTAAGTAACATTGTATTACAGGCCCTATGTTTCTCCATTAAGTAACATTGTATTACAGGCCCTATGTTTCTCCATTAAGTAACATTGTATTACAGACCCTATGTTTCTCCATTAAGTAACATTGTATTACAGACCCTATGTTTCTCCATTAAGTAACATTGTATTACAGGCCCTATGTTTCTCCATTAAGTAACATTGTATTACAGACCCTATGTTTCTCCATTAAGTAACATTGTATTACAGACCCTATGTTTCTCCATTAAGTAACATTGTATTACAGTCCGTATGTTTCTCCATTAAGTAACATTGTATTACAGACCCTATGTTTCTCCATTAAGTAACATTGTATTACAGACCCTATGTTTCTCCATTAAGTAACATTGTATTACAGACCCTATGTTTCTCCATTAAGTAACATTGTATTACAGACCCTATGTTTCTCCATTAAGTAACATTGTATTACAGGCCCTATGTTTCTCCATTAAGTAACATTGTATTACAGACCCTATGTTTCTCCATTAAGTAACATTGTATTACAGACCCTATGTTTCTCCATTAAGTAACATTGTATTACAGACCCTATGTTTCTCCATTAAGTAACATTGTATTACAGACCCTATGTTTCTCCATTAAGTAACATTGTATTACAGACCCTATGTTTCTCCATTAAGTAACATTGTATTACAGACCCTATGTTTCTCCATTAAGTAACATTGTATTACAGACCCTATGTTTCTCCATTAAGTAACATTGTATTACAGACCCTATGTTTCTCCATTAAGTAACATTGTATTACAGACCCTATGTTTCTCCATTAAGTAACATTGTATTACAGACCCTATGTTTCTCCATTAAGTAACATTGTATTACAGACCCTATGTTTCTCCATTAAGTAACATTGTATTACAGACCCTATGTTTCTCCATTAAGTAACATTGTATTACAGACCCTATGTTTCTCCATTAAGTAACATTGTATTACAGACCCTATGTTTCTCCATTAAGTAACATTGTATTACAGACCCTATGTTTCTCCATTAAGTAACATTGTATTACAGACCCTATGTTTCTCCATTAAGTAACATTGTATTACAGACCCTATGTTTCTCCATTAAGTAACATTGTATTACAGACCCTATGTTTCTCCATTAAGTAACATTGTATTACAGACCCTATGTTTCTCCATTAAGTAACATTGTATTACAGACCCTATGTTTCTCCATTAAGTAACATTGTATTACAGACCCTATGTTTCTCCATTAAGTAACATTGTATTACAGACCCTATGTTTCTCCATTAAGTAACATTGTATTACAGACCCTATGTTTCTCCATTAAGTAACATTGTATTACAGACCCTATGTTTCTCCATTAAGTAACATTGTATTACAGACCCTATGTTTCTCCATTAAGTAACATTGTATTACAGGCCCTATGTTTCTCCATTAAGTAACATTGTATTACAGACCCTATGTTTCTCCATTAAGTAACATTGTATTACAGGCCCTATGTTTCTCCATTAAGTAACATTGTATTACAGGCCCTATGTTTCTCCATTAAGTAACATTGTATTACAGACCCTATGTTTCTCCATTAAGTAACATTGTATTACAGACCCTATGTTTCTCCATTAAGTAACATTGTATTACAGACCCTATGTTTCTCCATTAAGTAACATTGTATTACAGACCCTATGTTTCTCCATTAAGTAACATTGTATTACAGACCCTATGTTTCTCCATTAAGTAACATTGTATTACAGACCCTATGTTTCTCCATTAAGTAACATTGTATTACAGACCCTATGTTTCTCCATTAAGTAACATTGTATTACAGACCCTATGTTTCTCCATTAAGTAACATTGTATTACAGACCCTATGTTTCTCCATTAAGTAACATTGTATTACAGGCCCTATGTTTCTCCATTAAGTAACATTGTATTACAGGCCCTATGTTTCTCCATTAAGTAACATTGTATTACAGGCCCTATGTTTCTCCATTAAGTAACATTGTATTACAGACCCTATGTTTCTCCATTAAGTAACATTGTATTACAGACCCTATGTTTCTCCATTAAGTAACATTGTATTACAGGCCCTATGTTTCTCCATTAAGTAACATTGTATTACAGACCCTATGTTTCTCCATTAAGTAACATTGTATTACAGACCCTATGTTTCTCCATTAAGTAACATTGTATTTATGTTTCTCCATTAAGTAACATTGTATTACAGTATGTTTCTCCATTAAGTAACATTGTATTACAGACCCTATGTTTCTCCATTAAGTAACATTGTATTACAGACCCTATGTTTCTCCATTAAGTAACATTGTATTACAGACCCTATGTTTCTCCATTAAGTAACATTGTATTACAGACCCTATGTTTCTCCATTAAGTAACATTGTATTACAGGCCCTATGTTTCTCCATTAAGTAACATTGTATTACAGACCCTATGTTTCTCCATTAAGTAACATTGTATTACAGACCCTATGTTTCTCCATTAAGTAACATTGTATTACAGACCCTATGTTTCTCCATTAAGTAACATTGTATTACAGGCCCTATGTTTCTCCATTAAGTAACATTGTATTACAGGCCCTATGTTTCTCCATTAAGTAACATTGTATTACAGGCCCTATGTTTCTCCATTAAGTAACATTGTATTACAGACCCTATGTTTCTCCATTAAGTAACATTGTATTACAGACCCTATGTTTCTCCATTAAGTAACATTGTATTACAGGCCCTATGTTTCTCCATTAAGTAACATTGTATTACAGACCCTATGTTTCTCCATTAAGTAACATTGTATTACAGACCCTATGTTTCTCCATTAAGTAACATTGTATTACAGTCCGTATGTTTCTCCATTAAGTAACATTGTATTACAGACCCTATGTTTCTCCATTAAGTAACATTGTATTACAGACCCTATGTTTCTCCATTAAGTAACATTGTATTACAGACCCTATGTTTCTCCATTAAGTAACATTGTATTACAGACCCTATGTTTCTCCATTAAGTAACATTGTATTACAGGCCCTATGTTTCTCCATTAAGTAACATTGTATTACAGACCCTATGTTTCTCCATTAAGTAACATTGTATTACAGACCCTATGTTTCTCCATTAAGTAACATTGTATTACAGACCCTATGTTTCTCCATTAAGTAACATTGTATTACAGACCCTATGTTTCTCCATTAAGTAACATTGTATTACAGACCCTATGTTTCTCCATTAAGTAACATTGTATTACAGACCCTATGTTTCTCCATTAAGTAACATTGTATTACAGACCCTATGTTTCTCCATTAAGTAACATTGTATTACAGACCCTATGTTTCTCCATTAAGTAACATTGTATTACAGACCCTATGTTTCTCCATTAAGTAACATTGTATTACAGACCCTATGTTTCTCCATTAAGTAACATTGTATTACAGACCCTATGTTTCTCCATTAAGTAACATTGTATTACAGACCCTATGTTTCTCCATTAAGTAACATTGTATTACAGACCCTATGTTTCTCCATTAAGTAACATTGTATTACAGACCCTATGTTTCTCCATTAAGTAACATTGTATTACAGACCCTATGTTTCTCCATTAAGTAACATTGTATTACAGACCCTATGTTTCTCCATTAAGTAACATTGTATTACAGACCCTATGTTTCTCCATTAAGTAACATTGTATTACAGACCCTATGTTTCTCCATTAAGTAACATTGTATTACAGACCCTATGTTTCTCCATTAAGTAACATTGTATTACAGACCCTATGTTTCTCCATTAAGTAACATTGTATTACAGACCCTATGTTTCTCCATTAAGTAACATTGTATTACAGACCCTATGTTTCTCCATTAAGTAACATTGTATTACAGACCCTATGTTTCTCCATTAAGTAACATTGTATTACAGACCCTATGTTTCTCCATTAAGTAACATTGTATTACAGACCCTATGTTTCTCCATTAAGTAACATTGTATTACAGGCCCTATGTTTCTCCATTAAGTAACATTGTATTACAGACCCTATGTTTCTCCATTAAGTAACATTGTATTACAGGCCCTATGTTTCTCCATTAAGTAACATTGTATTACAGGCCCTATGTTTCTCCATTAAGTAACATTGTATTACAGACCCTATGTTTCTCCATTAAGTAACATTGTATTACAGGCCCTATGTTTCTCCATTAAGTAACATTGTATTACAGACCCTATGTTTCTCCATTAAGTAACATTGTATTACAGGCCCTATGTTTCTCCATTAAGTAACATTGTATTACAGACCCTATGTTTCTCCATTAAGTAACATTGTATTACAGACCCTATGTTTCTCCATTAAGTAACATTGTATTACAGACCCTATGTTTCTCCATTAAGTAACATTGTATTACAGGCCCTATGTTTCTCCATTAAGTAACATTGTATTACAGGCCCTATGTTTCTCCATTAAGTAACATTGTATTACAGACCCTATGTTTCTCCATTAAGTAACATTGTATTACAGGCCCTATGTTTCTCCATTAAGTAACATTGTATTACAGACCCTATGTTTCTCCATTAAGTAACATTGTATTACAGACCCTATGTTTCTCCATTAAGTAACATTGTATTACAGACCCTATGTTTCTCCATTAAGTAACATTGTATTACAGACCCTATGTTTCTCCATTAAGTAACATTGTATTACAGACCCTATGTTTCTCCATTAAGTAACATTGTATTACAGACCCTATGTTTCTCCATTAAGTAACATTGTATTACAGACCCTATGTTTCTCCATTAAGTAACATTGTATTACAGACCCTATGTTTCTCCATTAAGTAACATTGTATTACAGACCCTATGTTTCTCCATTAAGTAACATTGTATTACAGACCCTATGTTTCTCCATTAAGTAACATTGTATTACAGACCCTATGTTTCTCCATTAAGTAACATTGTATTACAGACCCTATGTTTCTCCATTAAGTAACATTGTATTACAGACCCTATGTTTCTCCATTAAGTAACATTGTATTACAGACCCTATGTTTCTCCATTAAGTAACATTGTATTACAGACCCTATGTTTCTCCATTAAGTAACATTGTATTACAGACCCTATGTTTCTCCATTAAGTAACATTGTATTACAGACCCTATGTTTCTCCATTAAGTAACATTGTATTACAGACCCTATGTTTCTCCATTAAGTAACATTGTATTACAGACCCTATGTTTCTCCATTAAGTAACATTGTATTACAGACCCTATGTTTCTCCATTAAGTAACATTGTATTACAGACCCTATGTTTCTCCATTAAGTAACATTGTATTACAGACCCTATGTTTCTCCATTAAGTAACATTGTATTACAGACCCTATGTTTCTCCATTAAGTAACATTGTATTACAGACCCTATGTTTCTCCATTAAGTAACATTGTATTACAGACCCTATGTTTCTCCATTAAGTAACATTGTATTACAGACCCTATGTTTCTCCATTAAGTAACATTGTATTACAGACCCTATGTTTCTCCATTAAGTAACATTGTATTACAGGCCCTATGTTTCTCCATTAAGTAACATTGTATTACAGGCCCTATGTTTCTCCATTAAGTAACATTGTATTACAGACCCTATGTTTCTCCATTAAGTAACATTGTATTAAAGACCCTATGTTTCTCCATTAAGTAACATTGTATTACAGACCCTATGTTTCTCCATTAAGTAACATTGTATTACAGACCCTATGTTTCTCCATTAAGTAACATTGTATTACAGACCCTATGTTTCTCCATTAAGTAACATTGTATTACAGACCCTATGTTTCTCCATTAAGTAACATTGTATTACAGACCCTATGTTTCTCCATTAAGTAACATTGTATTACAGACCCTATGTTTCTCCATTAAGTAACATTGTATTACAGACCCTATGTTTCTCCATTAAGTAACATTGTATTACAGACCCTATGTTTCTCCATTAAGTAACATTGTATTACAGACCCTATGTTTCTCCATTAAGTAACATTGTATTACAGACCCTATGTTTCTCCATTAAGTAACATTGTATTACAGACCCTATGTTTCTCCATTAAGTAACATTGTATTACAGACCCTATGTTTCTCCATTAAGTAACATTGTATTACAGACCCTATGTTTCTCCATTAAGTAACATTGTATTACAGGCCCTATGTTTCTCCATTAAGTAACATTGTATTACAGACCCTATGTTTCTCCATTAAGTAACATTGTATTACAGACCCTATGTTTCTCCATTAAGTAACATTGTATTACAGACCCTATGTTTCTCCATTAAGTAACATTGTATTACAGACCCTATGTTTCTCCATTAAGTAACATTGTATTACAGACCCTATGTTTCTCCATTAAGTAACATTGTATTACAGACCCTATGTTTCTCCATTAAGTAACATTGTATTACAGACCCTATGTTTCTCCATTAAGTAACATTGTATTACAGACCCTATGTTTCTCCATTAAGTAACATTGTATTACAGACCCTATGTTTCTCCATTAAGTAACATTGTATTACAGACCCTATGTTTCTCCATTAAGTAACATTGTATTACAGACCCTATGTTTCTCCATTAAGTAACATTGTATTACAGACCCTATGTTTCTCCATTAAGTAACATTGTATTACAGACCCTATGTTTCTCCATTAAGTAACATTGTATTACAGGCCCTATGTTTCTCCATTAAGTAACATTGTATTACAGACCCTATGTTTCTCCATTAAGTAACATTGTATTACAGACCCTATGTTTCTCCATTAAGTAACATTGTATTACAGACCCTATGTTTCTCCATTAAGTAACATTGTATTACAGACCCTATGTTTCTCCATTAAGTAACATTGTATTACAGACCCTATGTTTCTCCATTAAGTAACATTGTATTACAGGCCCTATGTTTCTCCATTAAGTAACATTGTATTACAGACCCTATGTTTCTCCATTAAGTAACATTGTATTACAGGCCCTATGTTTCTCCATTAAGTAACATTGTATTACAGGCCCTATGTTTCTCCATTTAGTAACATTGTATTACAGACCCTATGTTTCTCCATTAAGTAACATTGTATTACAGACCCTATGTTTCTCCATTAAGTAACATTGTATTACAGACCCTATGTTTCTCCATTAAGTAACATTGTATTACAGACCCTATGTTTCTCCATTAAGTAACATTGTATTACAGACCCTATGTTTCTCCATTAAGTAACATTGTATTACAGACCCTATGTTTCTCCATTAAGTAACATTGTATTACAGACCCTATGTTTCTCCATTAAGTAACATTGTATTACAGACCCTATGTTTCTCCATTAAGTAACATTGTATTACAGACCCTATGTTTCTCCATTAAGTAACATTGTATTACAGACCCTATGTTTCTCCATTAAGTAACATTGTATTACAGACCCTATGTTTCTCCATTAAGTAACATTGTATTACAGACCCTATGTTTCTCCATTAAGTAACATTGTATTACAGACCCTATGTTTCTCCATTAAGTAACATTGTATTACAGACCCTATGTTTCTCCATTAAGTAACATTGTATTACAGACCCTATGTTTCTCCATTAAGTAACATTGTATTACAGACCCTATGCTTCTCCCTGTGCTATAAATTTATCATGTAGGTCTCCAGGGGTGATTTGACTGTACTATGTGGGAGGTATTTGGTCTCCAGGGGTGATTTGACTGTACTATGTGGGAGGTATTTGGTCTCCAGGGGTGATTTGACTGTACTATGTGGGAGGTATTTGGTCTCCAGGATTGTTTTGACTGTACTATGTGAGAGGTATTTGGTCTCCAGGGTTGTTTTGACTGTACTATGTGGGAGGTATCTGGTCTCCAGAGTGTTTTGACTGTACTATGTGGGTGGTATTTGGTCTCCAGGGTAGTTTTGACTGTACTATGTGGGAGGTATTTGGTCTCCAGGGTTGTTTTGACTGTACTATGTGAGAGGTATTTGGTCTCCAGGGTTGTTTTGACTGTACTATGTGAGAGGTATTTGGTCTCCAGGGGTGTTTTGACTGTACTATGTGGGAGGTATTTGGTCTCCAGGGGTGTTTTGACTGTACTATGTGGGAGGTATTTAGTCTCCAGGGGTGTTTTGACTGTACTATGTGGGAGGTATCTGGTCTCCAGGGGTGTTTGGACTGTACTATGTGGGAGGTATTTGGTCTCCAGGGGTGTTTTGACTGTACTATGTGGGAGGTATTTTCGTCTCCAGGGTGTTTTGACTGTACTATGTGGGAGGTATTTGGTCGCCAGGGGTGTTTTGACTGTACTATGTGGGAGGTATTTCGTCTCCAGGGTGTTTTGACTGTACTATGTGGGAGGTATTTGGTCGCCAGGGGTGTTTTTACAGATCTTGATGAACTCACAGATGTTGTTTCAGACTAAGTAAACTTCTGTGTTGAGTCAGTAGAATCTTCCTTAACAATATGCCTTGGCTATCAAAACATCTAAAATCACTACTTGATAGGAAGAAGGCAGTTTATGCTGAGGGTGATAGACAGACTTTAAAAGATGTACAATGTGAGATCAGTTTATGCAGAGGGTGATAGACAGGCTTTAAGAGATGTACAACGTGAGATCAAAAGACAGATACTGGTGGACAAGGAGCCATACAAGAGTGGAGAGGACCTTCTCCTCAGGAAACACAAGGGTGGCCTGGCAAAGGATTAAATCCATGGCTAGTACCCCCCACATAGGCAGGGGAAAACCAGTGCTGACCTTGGGAGATATGATGGCCAGAACATGGCTAATGAACTGAACGTTTTCTTCTCAAGATTTGAATCAGACAACTTTGTGTCGGAGGTAAAACAGATGGAAGCATCATTACAAATGTTTGAGGGAGTTGTTGTTCAACAGTGTGATGTTCTTCAGTTGTTCAGGAGATGTAACACATACAAAAGCCCAGACTAAATATTTGGAACTGTGCTAAAGCTGTGCTGAACAATTGGCTGGTGTTTTAACAGACATTTTTCAATCCGCACTCAACCAGCAACATGTGCCAGTATTGTGGAAAAAAATCAATAATTATATCAATTCCTAAAGCATCTAATCCCTTTGTGTTGAATGACTACCGCCCTGTCGCCTTGACATCCTTAGTAATGAAATTCCTTGAGAAACTTGTGCAAAGTCATATTCTCAGCATCACCCAGAAGCTTCCTGACCCATTTCAGTTTGCCTATCAGCCAAGCAGAGGAGTTGATGATACCATTGTTACCCTCCTTAACATGGTCTATAGACATCTAGAGGGTGCCAAATCCCATGTTAGGGTTCTGTTGGTTGACTTTTCTTCTGCCTTCAACACAATCCAGCCCTACATTCTGGCACAGAGACTCATTCGGGACTTCTCCTTAGATGGGGGGCTGGTTTTGTGGCTGTTCGCTCACAGAAAGTACGCTCACAGAAAGTCAAAATAGGTCCCCACGTGTCGGACATACGCAATACCAACAAAGCTTTCCTCAGGGATGTGTTTTGTCCCCACTCCTGTACATCTTGTACACTAATAGTTGTACTAGTTCCCATTCTGACAGACACCTCGTTAAGTTTGCTGATGACACTGCCTTGATCAACCTGTTGCATGATGATGAGGAACACCATGGCCCGGACCTAGATGACTTTGTAGAGTGGTGTGAGGAATCACACTTGGTCCTCAATACCAACAAGACGAAAGAGATGTGCATAGATTTCAGGAAGTGTACAACACCTACCTCTGCAACATCTATCAGAGGTCAGAATAAAGAGACTGTAGAGGAATACAAGTACCTGGGTGTCCTCTTGGACAATAAGCTTCAGTGGAGTAAATGTACAGACCTGATCTACAAAAAGAGCCAACAAAGACTGTACTTTCTCAACAAGCTGGGATCTTTTAATGTAGACTGTACTATACTGACTCTGTTTTACAAATCTCCATTAAGAGTATTTAAACTTGTTGTATTGTTTGTTGGTTTGGCAATGCCACTGTCAGCAGAGAAATATGCTGAGAAGGATTATCACCACAGTGTCGTGTCTTTGGCTATGCCGGATTAAGTGATATGACATGCTATTCTAAGATAATTATTTCTCTGTAATTAATATTACCTGATTAAGCTAATCAGGTAAATGTAATTAACTAGAAAGTCGGGGCACCACGAAAGATTGTTTATAGAGCTGTTTTCTTCTGAACCTAAGACCTAGGAATCTTTTACATCAGTAGCAGTCAATATTTAATCATCACTTTATTCAATCTCATCTGAAAGTTGTAAATTCTTGGTTATCTTCACGAACCCTGGCTAACAAGTTGAATCAGCAATACAAATTTTGGTTTAATTATTTATTTACTAAATACCGAAATAATCACACAGAATTACATATACACAGAATGGATCATACATTGATTACAAATGATGTCATAAAGGAAAACGTGTTTCAAACCAGTGCGCCTGGCACCTACTACCATACCCCGTTCAATTTTTTTTGTCTTTTCCATTCACCCTCTGAATGGCACACATACACAATCCATGTGTCAATTGTCTCAAGGCTTTTTTAAACCAGTCTCCTCCCCTGCATCTACAATGATTGACACCAATAAGGGATCATAGCTTTCACCTGGATTCACCTGGTCAGTCTATGTCATGGAAAGACGTTTAGGGACTACGAAGAGACCTTTAGTTGCATGCCTTGTGAAATATTAATGTCTGTCAGAGCCTCCTGTGTCCTGCACTGCTGCCCAGCTGCTCTAGTTGTCTAGTGGTCTTTCCAAAAGCATTTGAAGCTCAGCGGATGAGTGCTGACTGAGGCCGATAGATAACCTGCTAATTATTCTGACTCTGCTTGTCTAGATGTGAGTCAGATACACACTCACTCAGCAGGAGACTCTCTGTCTGTGGGAGTCAAAAGCACTGACTCACTCAGCAGGAGACTCTCTCTCGCTCTTGCACGCTCTCTCTCGCTCGCTCTCTCTCTCGCGCTCTCTCTCTCTCTCTCTCTCTCTCTCTCTCTCTCTCTCTCTCTCTCTCTCTCTCTCTCTCTCTTTGTCTGTGGCACTCAGAAAGTCTCAAGGATTATTTTCTCATCTTGCCAAACATTCAGACATTTCGTTTTTCTGCCTGAGTCATTGTGTTACGTACACACACACACACCCAAAAATAAACACAGGGTGTCGAGCCTCGTGTCGCAGCCTAAATAGAGTTACTAGCCCGCAGATTTACACACTGACAGGTCCCCTGCTGACAAGGTGCAGGAGGAAGAGAGAGTGGAGAAGGTACATAAAAATATAACACCCTACGGTCAACATCTATTTAGCATAATACAAATATCCCCATAAAAATCGTTCCATTTAAGCTCTCAATCCGCTGCATCCGCCCGCCTATGTTGTACTTCCACATCTGCAGTGAAAGGTGACAGAGCCAGGGCGGTGTTTGTCAGACCATGAGACATACCAAAAATTGGTCTTCTCACAAAATCGTCTGACCAGTCTACAAACTATTTAAAACCTCCCTTATGAGACTCTCACGAACACGGCGGTGTTCTCCGTTTTGCTCTACGACCCCCCCCAAATGCGTCTTGGGATTCGTCTGAAGTCGGTACAGCCAATCTGTCAACTTCTGTCTGTACTGGAGCATCCGAAGAGTTTGAGCTACACACTTATATGACTCCTCTGTGGAAATGTCAGTTTTCTTCCTCCACGGGGCTCATAAGACTCATCTGACGTTGTATGTTTCGTGATCTTTCTTACATCTATCAGATACAGACACTTTAGAATAAAAATCCTTTAGATTTCTGTTATGGGGACTACCTGTTCTGATATCTGATATTCAATGTGTTTGTACGGACAAAGAAAAATCAAAGATCATCAAACAATTTATTTTTAATTTTTTTTGATACTTCAAGGGGTCTTAACTGTCAAAATCAAATACCAAAATGATCCTTGGTCTGACCTTCTGAAAACAATTCCATATAGCTTGGTAGAACCCTCCACCCGCTTAGACAGGGATAAAGAGGTTTCTGTGAAGAAGCAGAGACAGACAGCATGTAAGGGGAGTCCCGAGCAGACAGAATCATTCGTTTCTGAGACAGCGGTTTCACCAAATGTGTTGTATTTATTATGTACTGTATGGTGTAGGTCCTTTTTTAAAGGTGCATTTATAACGCAATACAAGCTCAATACATTTTTCAACAAAAAATGCCAATTATAACTGTAACCATGCCCGTTTGCATGACAATGTATTGTAACCCAAAATTCCGTAATGGACACAGCCCCCTCCTACTCTCCCTGCCCCACCCTCCTCCTCTCCTAGTGGTTGAGCAAGGCTTGATCTCTGATGGCAGCAGGCACGTCCCTTCTCCCCCGCACCGTCCAATTACTGACTCCTACTCTGGGTAAGATGGAGAACAGCGAGTAGGGAAGAACACTCTCCGGGCGCCAACCTTCACACATGTCCAATTATAGTACGATTTGACACACACAGACAGAAGCATACCCACGCCAAGAGACAGTCAGACTCAAACATTAAAACACACACACAGACAGAAGCATACCCACGCCAAGAGACAGTCAGACTCAAACATTAAAACACACACACAGAGAGAAGCATACCCACGCCAAGAGACAGTCAGACTCAAACATTAAAACACACACACAGACAGAAGCATACCCACGCCAAGAGACAGTCAGACTCAAACATTAAAACACACACACAGACAGAAGCATACCCACGCCAAGAGACAGTCAGACTCAAACATTAAAACACACACACAGACAGAAGCATACCCACGCCAAGAGACAGTCAGACTCAAACATTAAAACACACAGACAGAGGCATACCCACGCCAAGAGACAGTCAGACTCAAACATTAAAACACACACACAGACAGAAGCATACCCACGCCAAGAGACAGTCAGACTCAAACATTAAAACACACACACAGACAGAAGCATACCCACGCCAAGAGACAGTCAGACTCAAACATTAAAACACACACACAGACAGAAGCATACCCACGCCAAGAGACAGTCAGACTCAAACATTAAAACACACACACAGACAGAAGCATACCCACGCCAAGAGACAGTCAGACTCAAACATTAAAACACACACACAGACAGAAGCATACCCACGCCAAGAGACAGTCAGACTCAAACATTAAAACAAACACACGATCCAAATGGGAACCAAAAGATTGTAAAAGACGGATGCAAAACATGTAAAATCCTTAAGAATAACTGATGTGCACAATTTGTTACATAGTAAATTCAGGTATCCATGAAAATATGTGAGTGTGTTCTCTAGTGGATCAGT
Organism: Oncorhynchus clarkii lewisi; assembly: GCF_045791955.1. NCBI lineage: Eukaryota > Metazoa > Chordata > Actinopteri > Salmoniformes > Salmonidae > Oncorhynchus > Oncorhynchus clarkii. The sequence goes on along the minus strand of NC_092173.1, from coordinate 41,005,788 downwards.
AAGTAGCTTACTGCTTGACTGCAAGGACTTATCAGGCCTCACAGTAATGCAATTCCACTGGTATGTACACATGGACTGAGGGAGCGGGACCATAGGGCTGGGGCAAAGGTCAAAGTTCAAGTTGAATGGCATGCATAAGGACAAGTAGTCCTTCAAACATCAGAAGTTGTCTGTGACAAACTGTAGAAAGTGTGAACAAAAAAACCATGAAGGATGATATTTTGGTCTCATAAATAATACGCTGTCTGGGATAAATTAATGTCCATGAAGATTTCATCTGAGATTGTCCCTTTAGGTTTTGAAAGTTTATAAGTTAAAATACACTATGTATAAATTTGTAGGTGGACACCCCTTCAAATGAGTGGATTCGGCAATTTCAGCCACACCCGTTGCTGCCAGATGTATAAAATCGAGCACACCACCATGCAATCTCCATAGACAAACATTGGCAGTAGAATGGCCCTACCGAAGAGCTCAGTGACTTTTAACTTGGCACCGTCATAAGATGCCACCTTTCCATCAAGTCAGTTTGTCAAATTTCTGCCCTGAGCTGCACCGGTTCACTGCAAGTGCTGTTATTGTGAAGTGGAAACGTCTAGGAGCAACAGCTGCTCAGCTGCAAATTTGAAGGCCACACAAGCTCACAGAACAGGACTGTCGAGTACTGAAGCACTGTTCGTCATGAGCTTCAGGAAATGGGGTTCCATGGCCGTGTAGCCGCACAGAAGCCTAAGATCACCTTGCGCAATGCCAAACGTTGGCTGGAGTGGTGTAAAACTCGCCGCCATTGGACTCTGGAGCAGTGAAAACACGTTCTCTGGAGTGATGAATCACGTTTCACCATCTGGCAGCCCAACGGATGAATCTGGGTTTGGAGGATGCCAGGACAATGCTACCTGCCCCAATGCATTGTACCAACGGTAAAGTTTGGTGGAGGAGGAACAATGGTCTGGGGCTGTTTTTCATGGTTCGGGCCCCTTCGTTTCAATGAAGGGAAATGTTAATGCTACAGGATACATTGACATTCAAGATGATTCTGTGCTTCCGACTTTGTGTCAACAGTTTGAGGAAGGCCCTTTCCTGTTAAAGCCTGACAATACCCCAGTGCACAAAGCGAGGTCCATACAGAAATGGTTTGTCGAGATCGGTGTGGAAGAACTTGACTGGCCCGTATGAATCCCTAACCTCAACCTCATCGAACAACTTTGGGATGAATTGGAAGGCCGACTGCGAGCCAGGCCTATTCGCCTGACCTCACTTGTGACTGAATGGAAGCAAGGCACCGCAGCAACGTTCCAACATCTTCTGGAAAGCCTTCCCAGAAGAGTGGAGCAACAAAGGAGGGACCAACTCCATTTTAATGATTGAATGATTTTGGAATGAGATGTTTGAGCAGGTGTCCAAAAACTTTTGGTCATGTAGTGTATTTTAAATGGGAAATAGGATGACTGTGCAGGACATTCATTTCTTTGGACTAATACATTAATGATACGTACACGATGATTATTACAGAATATAACTTAAAAAGGCCTCGTGAGCTTAGTTCAACTGTTGGACACCATCAGAACCCAAAATATAAGCTTGTTTTACTCCAAATGTTTGTAAACAACATACATGTAAACGAACACCGTACAGCCTCAAAACATGGTTACAACTGTAATGTTGTTTTACCTTTATTTAACCAGGCAAGTCAGTTTGAACTTGCAACCTTCCGGTTACTAGTCCAACATTCTAACCACTAGGCTACCCTGCCGATATCATGGATGGGCAATCTTTCCATCCATAGGCATTAATTTGAGAGGTCATATCTCTCCAGCCCTAAGACTTATAGCGAAACAGGGGCAGGAAAAAAACTTTGTTGTTTGTTTAAATTAAAAGGTTCTCGTTTTAACAAAAACATTCAAACAAAACATTTAAGAATAAACATCAAGCATTATACAGAAAATCATATATCAATGCAAAAAAATAACAAGTATATTATAGGGTTATATTTGTTGTGTGTGTGTGTGTGAAGGGAGAGAGAGAGTTAAGAATCAGAGAAATGCTCAACCAGGATAGGTTTCTACTAGTAAATCTTCCCCATTTAGCCTGGACAAGTTTCCTGAAGCCAGAGGCAGCAGGCCAAGTCACTCTCTCTCTCTCCCCATCTGCCCTTTTGCTTATGTAGGCTACATAGTCTCGATAACCTGACCCTAGGCAACAGTGACTAGGCAACAGTGACTTAGGGTCTGGTTTCAATGACAGACTCTTTTGGCAACTTCGACAAGAAAATAAAAAAGATTAAGGTGGTTCCTCTTCAGACAGAAGTAAAAAAAATCAAGCAGCCTGTCCTCAGAGCCATACGAAATATACTTTATGTATTTCTGAGCACCACCAAGACATATTTTACCTACTAACGGTTGATTGGCGAGGATGGGTGGGTGTAATCTGCGACAGTCTAGCAATCCCAAGGTGGCATGTTCAATGTCGCGTCTGGGACAACTGAAGCATTTTAGTTTACGTACAGAATAATACTAATTGTCCTGAGACCACGTTGAATCACGAGGTAGACATGCCAGGACGTTGTAATTTGAAACCAAAGTTTGCAGGCAAAACCTTTGCTGTGGTTATAGTGAAGGAAGTTGATGCAAACTAGGCACTATCGAAATGCACTCATTGAAAATAACCTCTGTGAGTTCCATTTCGCTAGCTACTATTTTGTATTGTTGTTTTTGGTCTGTTGGGTTGACTAGCCTCTTCAGTAGTCTCACCAGAGTTAGCTCAACTTATCCAGCTACTGTACCGTAGCTAAATGTCTGCTTTTACTGTAGCTGAATAACTGTTCTTCCATCAACTCCTCGTTGGTGGATGGTGTGGGAAGAAGGCCACAACCTTGTAAATGTAGCTAATGCAACGCAGAAATTGACTAGCTCCAGCATAGAACTGCAGGTTATATGCTTTACAGTGGAACTGACTGCATTTGAACTACTTTGCAGATACGAAAAACAAACAGACAATCATAATATCAGTGAAAAACACAACATTCCCAGTTTATGCTTCAAAACCAACTGTAGAAAAGGTTTTAAAAATAGGTTCTATATGACTCAAAATTCTATGACATAGAGTAAGCCATTGTTGTCAGAATAGATGGATGCAGTTCAATGCATGATTTAATATAGCTAATGAACAAATACATTTCTTGGTGGTTTAACAAATATTGCTATCAGGCTGTAAATCACAGCTGGCCTGGTACATTGTTTACTGCCTCCATTCGGGATGCACTGTTTCAGTTTCAATGATTCGATATTTTGGATAAAAACGGACTAATGTAACTAAGGCTGGGAATGTCAATTACAATCAAACTAGCAAGGGGCAATGATCACAAGTCAGTCATAACGTGGCGAATATGCTAGCTTATCAAATTGTGTAGCTACTTATTTAGTAAGCAAAAAACATGGAGTCTAACGTCAGCTAGCTAACTAACTAGCTACTGTGACGACGTCATGTCATTGGACGAGTGTGTAAGTGGCCAACTTTTTTCCCCTATATCGTTTTTCAGTGGCTACAGCTAAAGTTACAGGTGTCATTTGGTTAGCTGGAAATAAATGTGAATCACTTTGCTAGCTAGCTATGCTAAACTTGAACAACAATCCACAGTTAACACATCTCTTAGATGTCAATCAAATTGACGGCCAACTACAAACTGAAAACGAATATGGCTCCCGAGTATGGCTCCCGGCGCAGCGGTCTAAGGCACTGCATCTAAGTGCATGATGCATTACTGCAATCCTTGGTTCGAATCAAGGCTGCATCACATCTGGCTGTGATTGGGCGGCGTACAATTTGCCCAGCGTCGTCTGGCTTTGGCAGGGGTAGGCTGTCATTGTAAATAAGATTGTTTTCGTAACTGACTTACCTGGTTTTAAAAATAAAATATGCACATATTTGAATAAGATCAGATTTCATATGGCTAAAATGCTGCCAGTTCCACTTTAAACTGAGTCTACACAGCTGTCAACAAGGCAAAGGGTGACTATTTTGAAGAATCTCAAATATATTTTGATTTGTTTAACACTTTTTTGGTTACTACATGATTCCACATGTGTTTCATAGTTTAATGTATTCACTATTATTCTACAATGTAGAAAAGAGTAAAATGTAAAACACTGGAATAAGTAGGTGTGTCCAAAACTTTTGACGGGTACTGCAAGCATCCAGACCCTTGACTCAGTACTTTATTGAAGCACCTTTGGCAGTGATTACAGCCACAAGTCTTCTTGGGTATAACGCTATAAGCTTGCCACACCTGTATTTGGGGAGTTTCTCCCACTCTTCTCTGCAGATCCTCTCAAGCTCTGTCAGGTTGGATGGGAAGCTTCGCTGTACAGCTATTTTCAGGTCTCTCCAGAGATGTTTGATCGGGTTCAAGTCCGGGCTCTGGCAGGGCCACTCAAGGTTATTCAGAGACTTGTCCCGAAGCCACTCCTGCATTGTCTTGGCTGTGTGCTTAGGGTCATTGTCCAGTTGGAAGGTGAACCTTAACCCCAGTCTGTGGTCCTGAGTTCTCTGGAGCAGGTTTTCATGAAGGATCTCTCCGTACTCTGCTCCGTTCATCTTTCCCTCGATCCTGACAAGTCTCTCAGTCCCTGTCGCTGAAAAACATCCCCACAGCATGATGCTGCCACCACCATGCTTCACTGTAGGGATGGTGCCAGGTTTCCTCCAGATGTGACGCTTGGCATTCAGGCCAAAGAGTTCAATCCTGGATTTATCAGACCAGGGAATCTTGTTAACCATGGTCTGAGAGTCCTTTAGGTGCTTTTTGGCAAACTCCAAGCTGGCTGTCATGTGCCTTTAAAACCTCTTAAGGATCAGACCCATTTTTTTTTACGCCTAAAATGATTTACCCAAATCTAAGTGCCTGTAGCTCAGGACCTGAAGCAAAGATATGCATATTTTTGATACCATTTGAAAGGAAACACATTGAAGTTTGTGTAAATGTGAAACAAATGTAGGAGAATATAACACATTAGATCTGGTAATAGATTAATGCAAAGAAAAAACATGAATAGGCGCAATTCAGATTTCGGCCAGCAGTGTATGTGCAAAGTTTTAGACTTATCCAATGAGCCATTGCATTTCTGTTCAAAATGTTGTATCAAGTCTGACCAAATGTGCCTAATTGGTTCATTAATACATTTTCATGTTCATAACTGTGCACTCTCCACAAACAATAGCATGGTATTCCTTCACTGTAATAGCTACAGCGAATTGGACAGTGCAGTTAGATCAACAAGAATTTAAGCTTTCTGCCCATATCATATGTCTATGTCCTGCGAAATGTTCTTGTTACTTACAACCTCATGCTAATCACATTAGCGCACATTAGCTCAACCGTCCCACGGGGGAGGACACCAATCCAGTAACTGAGGAGTGGCTTCTGTTTGGCCACTCTACCATAAAGGCCTGATTGGTGGAGTGCTGCAGAGATGATTGTCCTTCTGGAAGGTTCTCCCACCTCCACAGAGGAACTCCGAAGCTTCTTCGTTATCTCCCTGACCAAGGCCTTTCTCCTCTGATTGCTCCGTTTGGCCGGGCGGCCAGCTCTAGGAAGAGTCTTGGTGGTTCCAAACTTCTTCTATTTAAGAATGACGGAAGCCACTGTGTTCTTGGGGACCTTCAATGCTGCAGAAATGTTTTGGTACCCTTCCCCAGATCGGTGCCTCGACACAATCTTGTCTTGGGGGGCTCCATGGACAATTCATTCAACCTCATGGCTTGTTTTTTTGCTCTGACATGCACTATCAACTGTGGGACTTTATATAGACAGGTGTGTGACTTTCCAAATCATGTCCAATCAGTTGAATATACCACAGTTGAATCAATTTGTAGAAACATTCTTAAAGATGATCAATGGAAACAGGATGCACATGAGCTCAATTTCCAGTCTCATAGAAAAGCGTCTGAATACTAATATATTTGTTATTTTAAAACATTTGCTAAAATGTCTTAAATCTTTGTCATTGTGGGTTATTGTGTGTAGATTGACGAGGAAAACATTTAATGGCATCCATTTTAGAATAAGTCTAACATAACAAAATGTTGAAACGGGTCTGAACTTTCGGAATACACCGTAGATCAAATGTGTTTACAACTTATATGTGACGACTGAGCAACTCCACAAATGTAACCCAGTCATTGGTATGCCTAGTCCTACTCCCAGTCTCAGTTCAGTGACAGTTCAGTGACAACACTTTCCCATGCCGGGCTCAATCGTCACACCAGTGTTAGGGGTTATCCCGAGGTTCTCCCAGTCTCAGAGGAGGTTATATATAAGATGTCACCCCGGCAGACCACTCTTCCCTGAGTGCTGCAGCAAAGAAATGCTGATGTGCTGCTCCCAATGATGTATATAAACCCTGAATTGCTGATGAGAGTGAGAGTCTTTGAAACCACCAGTCGGCCATATTGGCACTACCCAGAAGAAGCAGTCCTCTGTAGGATGAATTGAACCCTGTTAAATGTTAGGATAAGATTACATGTATTTAACTTGTTTAAATTTTTACATTTATTTATTATTATTATTTTATTTTTTTTCCCCCTTTTCTCCCCAATTTCATGGTATCCAATTGTTAGTAGTTACTATCTTGTCTCATCTCTACAACTCCCGTACGGGCTCAGGAAAGACAAAGGTCGAAAGTCATGCGTCCTCCGAAACACAACACAACCAAGCCGCACTGCTTCTTAACACAGCGGCATCCAACTCGGAAGCCAGCCGCACCAATGTGCCAGAGGAAACACCGTGCACCTGGCGACCTTGGTTAGCGTGAACTGCGCCTCCCTAACCCAGACGACGCTAGGCCAATTGTGCGTTGCCCCATGGACCTCCCGGTCGCGGCTGGTTGCGACAGAGCCTGGGCGCGAACCCAGAGTCTCTGGTGGCCTTGCGCCATCCGGGAGGCAACTTTTTTTTTATTGTGGTATACTTTAAGGTCCAATGCAGCAGTTTTTTTCCTCAAATATCAAATTATTTCTGGGTAACAATTAGGTACCTTTAAACAATGTGATTGTTTCAATTCAAATGGTAAAAAATAAACAAAAATAACTATTTCTTAAGTAATGATTTTTCTAGCACAGTCTGGTAGTGGTCTGAGTTGGGAGGGGCAAACTGAAAAATAGCTGTTATTGGCAGAGAGGTTTGGATCTCTCTTTCTGGGTCATTAAGGACCCACCTCAGAGGAAGTTGCAGCACCTATTTACAGCTATTCCTGTCCTAGATAGGAAATTCTCATTTAGGTTCCACTGCCGAAGACTGAAGCAGACTGCTAATATATATTCAGGAATTGGGGGTGGGAAGGATGTGGTGATTTCCAAGGGTATCAGAAAAATAATAACAAATTGATCACTGACTGACAGCTGTCAGTGTAACTATTTAGCATGCTAAGTTAACCGTAGCCAGCTAATGAAAGTTCTTTGAGCACCATTTCAGTTAGGACAGGCATACCGTAAATCAGGTGAACATTTTTATTTCAGAAAAATAATACCTCAGCTGAACCCTGTCTGTACTAGCTGTTGTCTTGTTGAGGGTTGATGTTTGTCTGACTCTTGCCATTTGATAATTCCAGTGAAACCGTGTCGGATTCCAGACATAGTTCATATTTGGACATGCACACGGACATTATCAAATGGCTATATTTTTAGTTCTCTCTGTTATATACATCACTGCATAGATTACATAGATTACACAGAGATATATTAATGCATTATCTAAAGTGTTCAGCGATATATTAATGCATTATCTAAATTGTTCAGTGATATATTAATGCATTATCTAAATTGTTCAGTGATATATTAATGCATTATCTAAATTGTTCAGTGATATATTAATGCATTATCTAAAGTGTTCAGTAATATGTGAATGCATTATCTAAAGTGTTCAGTGATATATTAATGCATTATCTAAAGTGTTCAGTGATATATTAATGCATTATCTATAGTGTTCAGTGATATATTAATGCATTATCTATAGTGTTCAGTGATATATTAATGCATTATCTATAGTGTTCAGTGATATATTAATGCATTATCTATAGTGTTCAGTGATATGTTAATGCATTATCTATAGTGTTCAGTGATATATTAATGCATTATCTATAGTGTTCAGTGATATATTAATGCATTATCTAAAGTGTTCAGTGATATATTAATGCATTATCTATAGTGTTCAGTGATATATTAATGCATTATCTATAGTGTTCAGTGATATATTAATGCATGATCAAAATTGCAAATCCACTGTATACATAGAAAGAATGTTGAACGGTTTAGACTGAAATGTATTGAATTACATTGTTGTAAAACATCATGGTTCTGGCCATCATCTTTCAGCTCAAAAAAAGGGATTTCTACTTGTGTGGGCGTTTAAGGAAAATGTTTATAATTATATACACATCTTTTTTTATTTGTTTAGCTCACATAATGCATACTTTAAAATGATATTAAGTTGTCATAAAATAGTAATAGAATAAACATGGAAAAAAACAAATGTAGACATTAGTAAATGCATTTCCATAGCTTCCAAAATATGTTTTATGACGTGGGGGAGGGCCAAGATGGAGGCGCGGCGGCTTCAAAACAGCGTCCCGTGTAACTCACCTAGCGTACATAAATTGTTGGCTGCGTCCATCTCGCCTGGGTGGAGAGTGCTGACACCACATCTTGTGCTTCGGGTTGAAGAATATGAATAATTGTGAAATTATTGTCCACCAGTCGGAATCCTTAACACTTTGCAATCTACGCCGATATAATAACCTGCAACCTGCGAACAAATATAGAGGGCGCCGCAGTGGTGAAAGTTGCGCCGTCGCAGCAAGTTTTCTGGCTCATGTTTCTCACCCGGCTGGGGACCAAGTGGAGTGAGGGAGGGGGGGAGGGGGGTGCTAACCCTTCAGTTCTATCGTTTCAACTCACTGGGGCACTTCTACCCACAGGCGCGCGTTAACACATTGTTCTATTTCCATGGGTGTGAAGGACAGGGAATCATACGACACAACCGCCTGCTGCGCGCAGGCAGTGATAGTCACGGTGAAAAGCTATGATCATGCTCGCTTTTAATGATCAGATAACTCTTGCACGTGCTTTCATATCTGGCTGTCTCAGTTCCAAAATTAATACAAGATTACGCTTTGCTCAGACTTAAGTGACTTGATCATAAACAAAACTGACATAGTTTCTTTCTGCACCCTGCCATCAATAGTTGCGGACTCCTCGTAAAATGCAGTTGAAAGGCATATTTTTACTCCTGTCCTTAGGAGCGTTCACCTCTTATTATGTTTACCAGCCCATTCCAGACAAGATAGAGGAGAGATGGAAACTCATGTTGACCGACTGTTTCTTCAGAAGTCTCAGCCACCTGGTAAGAATAATGCAAGAATGGATTTTACAATGAGCTAGAATATTAGTTTTTGATTCAGAAAATATTTGATGCAGACTTATGCTGTTGTTGTGTTTTAAATATTGTTGTGAAGTTACTATTATAGACGGTTCGTACTCAAAACTGCGCATCTCGGGTGTGCGAGGGATTCATGCCTAAATATATATTTATTGGCATAATTACATGTATGGTTTTAAGATGTTATTTTTTGACTAGAATGACGTGGTTATTGGCCAATCCTTTGGCACGGTAAATATACTTGGTAAATAGCCTAGTAGGCTATAGCCTAGAAATGGATTCCGCTGAGATCGATGTGTACATGCAGACATGCTGAATGACAGTTACAGCAGATTATGTCAAACGGTAATCCAGGTATTGTAGTCTTGCTCACCTGTTCTAATTATAGACCCTATTAAGAAAAGCGATGGTGTATTTATGAACGGAAGACCACCAGACTGTTTATACCCCAGCATTCATGACACCAGAGGTGTTTATCGATTTAGATATTATATAATTCAACATCATATTTATTATTTCAGATGATAAAATATAAAAAATGTGTTAAACCAGGCTAAATTCCTTCTTACTAGAATTATTAATTATTATTGTTCATTGTAATTGCTCAATGTCCCCATTGTAACTGCTTATAAAGCAGACAATATTTCACTCAGTCCAAGTTAAGTGAGAGAAGTGAAACAAATTTATTTTGATCATGGGGGTCAAGGGGTGAACTTCCCATGGTATTCAGTCACCTATTGTTATTCAATTTTGACAACTGAATTATCCACGGTCATGCCTGTCTCTGTCCAAGAGCAAGGACCATGCCTTTTCTGGTGCATATTTGTCCGGTGCATGGCACGCATATAAATACAGTACCAACAGGCAGTGACGGATTTAGGTATAGGCGACATGGGCAGCCACCCAGGGCGGCATCTTGCCGGGGACAGCATGGGCCACCCAGGGCGGCATCTTGCCGGGGACAGCATGGGGCACCCAGGGCGGCATCTTGCCGGGGACAGCATGGGGCACCCAGGGCGGCATCTTGCCGGGGACAGCATGGGACACCCAGGGCGGCATCTTGCCGGGGACAGCATGGGGCACCCAGGGCGGCATCTTGCCGGGGACAGCATGGGGCGCCCGCACAAAAAAAAACATCGGAATGGTGATATTTATGTGATCGGTTCTCTATCACTTATTTGCACGTCAGGTCAATGATATCATGTCACCGTGTGGGATTGTGGGTCAATTAACCTTGTCGGAGTGGGCGTCGTGATTCCAGTTTGTGAGCTAGGCAGGCTACTGCCTGGGAAGGTCTCCCGGAACTCAGAAGTATGAGATGGGGATGGGCGCGGGGGTAGGTTGACCTTGGGCCTCCCCACTGGAAGCCCGAGGTAGGGGGAGTGGGGGGAATCTATCAAATAGCGCACCTCTAACTTTGTACAGTACAAATGCAATTAGTCAAATCAGTCACACTACAAAATGCTACCAAATGAACCACAATTCATTCATAATACTGTGAATACATAGTTTCACAGACATATTGTTGCATTTTTTTCTGGTTTGTGCGAAATGGTTAAGAATAGTATAAAACCAGTCTGCAGACCAACAAGGTGAACTGGTTTAGTCTTGACTCTTGGTTGACAGTATTGGGGGATGGGTAATGTATTGATGCTGGAAAACCAAATCAACACATTTGTTTCTATTTGTCTTTGTTACTTCTTTTTGATATTTATATTTATATAGTTTAAAATGTTATGATCATTTATTTCTGTTGTTCCAAATGTCTGAATAAAAATGACAGTTTAAAAAAAAAAAAAATAATAATTTAATTTATTTATTTTTTTGGTGGAGGGGGCGCTGGAGGGGGGGCGTTTGCCCAGGGAACCATACAAGCTAGAACCGCCACTGCCAACAGGGAACATTGATTGAATGGATTTATGAGGAAAAGTAGTGTAAAAACTCAGAAAAGGCCAACGTCATTTTAAATCATCTATCCAGGTTTACTGGGACCTGGTTGCACGGATAGACACACAAGACCCTTTCTCCTCCTATACAAGCTTACAGCAGAATAGGTCAGCTCTGAGACACCCTCTGGCTAGAAAGGTACAACATTATGCTAGACACAAACCCTTATACATAAGGAGGTAACACAACACTTTAAGATCAGTGGATTTAGGGGCGATATCATTCTACTTCTGGAGAGCACAGGGAGTGGATGAGGAGATCTCAGTAGTCAGCTGATTGGCCCCAGTCAACCCCTGGCCATTTTTCTATTGGTATTGGAATCATAAAGGATCCTATAAGACAAAACCATAAAGGATATAATCTCATAGAGTCCAATGGGACTGGTTCCAAAATCTGGATTCTAATTGTAATCAAATTCGATTTTTGTTTTGGAATCCTATAGGTTCCTATCAGATGTCAATAGTTTTTTTTCTCCTATAGGATTTCTATTAACGTTGTCAATGGGAATCGTATAGATATTTACATTATATTCTAAAGGATTTATCTTCTAAACTTGGCTATACATTATAGTTAAATTGGCTGCTTAAAATATGAAGAACCCACCCTCCAAACCTCTTAGACAATTATTTATGAAGGTGAAACTTGAACTATAATAACATCATAAGCAACCAATATTGTACTGCCACCCTTGCCACTTGTGATGGTGACCATATTAGTGGGGAACCGCCGGCAATGTCCCCTCTACCATCCCCCCAAGGTCCAGAGTGGAGGCAGGTGGGGAGGGAGACGGGGTGTTACAATCCTGGAAGGGAGGAAGGGAGTGGGGGACGGATGGGGAGGAGGCAGGTAGGGCGGGAGATGGGATGGTACAACCCTGGGTATGAAGGAGTCAAGGTAACATTCTCTGTTCCTCTCCCTACATAAAGAGAGTCAAGGTAACATTCTCTGTTCCTCTCCCTACATAAAGAGAGTCAAGGTAACATTCTCTGTTCATCTCCCTACATAAAGAGAGTCAAGGTAACATTCTCTGTTCCTCTCCCTACATAAAGAGAGTCAAGATAACATTCTCTGGTCCTCTCCCTACATAAAGAGAGTCAAGGTAACATTCTCTGTTCCTCTCCCTACATAAAGAGAGTCAAGGTAACATTATCTGTTCCTCTCCCTACATAAAGAGAGTCAAGGTAACATTCTCTGTTCCTCTCCCTACATAAAGAGAGTCAAGGTAACATTCTCTGTTCCTCTCCCTACATAAAGAGAGTCAAGGTAACATTCTCTGTTCCTCTCCCTACATAAAGAGAGTCAAGGTAACATTCTCTGTTCCTCTCCCTACATAAAGAGAGTCAAGGTAACATTCTCTGTTCCTCTCCCTACACAAAGAGAGTCAAGTTAACATTCTCTGGTCCTCTCCCTACACAAAGAGAGTCAAGTTAACATTCTCTGTTCCTCTCCCTACATAAAGAGAGTCAAGGTAACATTCTCTGTTCCTCTCCCTACACAAAGAGAGTCAAGTTAACATTCTCTGGTCCTCTCCCTATTCATCCCCCCTCCATTTGTTTTCTACACTGCTGCTACTCACTGTCTATTATCTATGCATAGTCACTAAGGCCCTACCTACATGTACAAATGACCTCTAACCTGTACCCCCGCACACTGACTTGGTACCGGTACCCCCTGTATATAGCCTCGTTATTGTTATTTTTTACTTTAGTTTATTTGGTAAATATTTTCTTAACTCTTCTTGAACTGCACTGTTGGTTAAGGGCTTGTAAGTAAGCATTTCACGGTAAGGTCTACGCTTGTTGTATTCAGCATTTCACGGTAAGGTCTACGCTTGTTGTATTTTAGCGCATGTGACAAATACAGTTTGATTTTATTATCCTAACATAAAGATGGTAAAGAGGACATTCTCTTGTTTTGTATGCATAGTTTACATTACATTTGTATGCATAGTTTACATTAAATAAATGTCTATATCTTTGTTTTACCGTACCTAAAAACATATTTAGTTATAGGCAATGTAAAGATGCTGTGCATTCAAAATATTGTGTTATTTTAATATTGATTCCGTTGAGGTTGATGTGTACATGCAGACATGCTGAATGACAGTTACAGCAGATTATGTCAAACGGTAATCCAGGTATTGTAATCCTGCTGATCTGTTCTAATTATAGACCCTATTAAGAAAATCGATGCTGTATTTATGAACGGAAGACCACCAAATTAGACGACTGTTTATCCGCCAGCATGACACCAGAGATGTTTTAGTTATGTAGACACAATTTACAGTGATACATTTAACACTTTCTGACGTGACCATCTCAAATCGTGTTTAAAAAAATAACACTTTTCATAGTGTTGATAAACTAACCCCCAAGAGTGTTGGGTCCCTAACGCCGTAAATTCCAACTTAAATGAACACTTTAGAGTTGATGCAATTCCACTTCCTCATACCACTGTGTTAGGGTAAAACTAGGATGTTGAAGTACGAGGTTGTCAACAAAAAAAGCTATGTATTTAAAAAAAAAAAAAAAAAAATTATGATAAAACGTTCACTTAGGCAGGCAGTAACTTAGTGAAGGCTACAGGACTGAAAGCCATTGAATGTAAAAATTATGTCTCTGTCACTATCAAACACAGCCGTGGGCGGTACTGGCACCTCGGAAAATGGTGGTACTGGCACCTCGGAAAATGGTGGTACTGGCACCTCGGAAAATGGTGGTACTGGCACCTCGGAAAATGGTGGTACTGGCACCTCGGAAAATGGTGGTACTGGCACCCTTTTAAATACATATGCTAATAAGGCTTTACACGCTACGGTGTTAAACAATACCCCTGAAAAACAAATTACTGTAACACCACAGGTGTTAATTCCCTAACACTGAAATCTGCAAGTCTGCAAGTCACAATGTTCCCTCTGGTGGACAGCTGGGGGCCTCTGGTAGTCATATGCTGGCTTGCAAAGTGTTATGTAATTCCTATTGGAATCCAGCCAGAGATAGGATAGCCAACAATTTCAACTTTTAATCAACCCCAACTGCAGTTAGAGTGACTGCCAAGGTAGGGAAGGTTAATAAATGAAACGTCTTACCCATCTAAACTGGAACAATCATTTCATTAACGTGTGGAAAAAGTCCAACCATTTGCAGATAGGATCAGTTTAGAAAAATGTATACTATTTATCATTGTGTAGTATAATATCAATGAATCGATGTGCATGCAGAAACCTATATATTAAAACCAACTGTTGTAAAAAGCAACCTGAAACAAAAGATACTAGAGAAATATGTTACTGAGGCCTCTCCGATGTCTTTTTCACTCTGAGTTAACGGGAAATTAATTCAACACAGTCGAGTAACAACAACACCAGTCAGTGGTGATTCCACTGTGATTCAAATAACACTTCATTTATTCACCGCAGTTGGTGTAAATTACTATCCAATTGGTGTTAATCCAACTAGACTCAACACTCGGATATGACACTGGTGTTAATCCAACTAGACTCAACACCTGGATATGACACTGGTGTTAATCCAACTAGACTCAACACTCAGATATGACACTGGTGTGAACCACACTAGACTCAACACTCAGATATGAAACCGGTGTGAACCCCACTAGACTCAACACTCAGATATGACACTGGTGTTAATCCAACTAGACTCAACACTCAGATATGACACTGGTGTTAATCCAACTAGACTCAACACTCGGATATGACACTGGTGTGAACCACACTAGACTCAACACTCAGATATGACACTGGTGTGAACCCCACTAGACTCAACACTCAGATATGACACTGGTGTTAATCCAACTAGACTCAACACTCAGATATGACACTGGTGTTAATCCAACTAGACTCAACACTCAGATATGACACTGGTGAGAACCACACTAGACTCAACACTCAGATATGACACTGGTGTGAACCCCACTAGACTCAACACTCAGATATGACACTGGTGTTAATCCAACTAGACTCAACACTCAGATATGACACTGGTGTTAATCCAACTAGACTCAACACTCAGATATGACACTGGTGAGAACCACACTAGACTCAACACTCAGATATGACACTGGTGTGAACCCCACTAGACTCAACACTCAGATATGACACTGGTGTGAACCCCACTAGACTCAACACCTGGATATGACACTGGTGTTAATCCAACTAGACTCAACACTCAGATATGACACTGGTGTGAACCACACTAGACTCAACACTCAGATATGAAACCGGTGTGAACCCCACTAGACTCAACACTCAGATATGACACTGGTGTTAATCCAACTAGACTCAACACTCGGATATGACACTGGTGTGAACCACACTAGACTCAACACTCAGATATGACACTGGTGTGAACCCCACTAGACTCAACACTCAGATATGACACTGGTGTTAATCCAACTAGACTCAACACTCAGATATGACACTGGTGTTAATCCAACTAGACTCAACACTCAGATATGACACTGGTGAGAACCACACTAGACTCAACACTCAGATATGACACTGGTGTGAACCCCACTAGACTCAACACTCAGATATGACACTGGTGTGAACCCCACTAGACTCAACACTCGGATATGACACTGGTGTTAATCCAACTAGACTCAACACTCAGATATGACACTGGTGTGAACCACACTAGACTCAACACTCAGATATGAAACCGGTGTGAACCCCACTAGACTCAACACTCAGATATGACACTGGTGTTAATCCAACTAGACTCAACACTCAGATATGACACTGGTGTTAATCCAACTAGACTCAACACTCAGATATGACACTGGTGTGAACCCCACTAGACTCAACACTCAGATATAACACTCATAATACTTTTTACCTCAACACTGAGATTTTAACACCCGCAAATTTGCTTAAGGAGGAGAAAGTATCTCTACCTGACAATACATTATCTAAGTGACTGATCGGTGATATTCAGCAGTCAGAAATGCCTTATTTACATTGAAGAACAACAAAAATAGTGGTTTTGTCAGACGGCAGACAGCAGCTTTATAGAGATCAGATGATGACTTGGAATGAAAAATAAAGTAATCAAATAAAACAAATTTAATTTACACAAGACTGATATATTGAATTAAAGTAAAGTAATGATGGTTAATAAGTGATCAGCAGTAATCGTCAGTCACTACCTGTAACGCTCGTCTGTGGTGGAAGAAGGTGAGGACCAATGCGCAGCGTGGTAAGTGTTCATATTTTTAATAACGTAATGAACACTGAACAAAAAAAAATAAAATGACAAACGAACAGTTCTGTATTGTGCTGAAAAAAACACAGAACAGAAAATAAGGCTACCTAAGTATGATTCTCAATCAGAGACAACCAACGACACCTGCCTCTGATTGAGAACCATACCAGGCCAAACACAAAAACACCACATAGAAAAAGGAACGTAGACAACCCACCCAACTCACGCCCTGTCTGACCATACTAAAACAAAGACATAACAAAATAACTAAGGTCAGAACGTGACACTACCATCATGGTACTTGTATTAATTGGTTTATTCTATTCAACATAATAATAATAATAATTTAATTTAATAATGGAACTGAAACGGGCCCGACCTCAAAAAGCATAAATTGTCAACGTTTCTTCCAAAATCAACCCAATCAACGTTCTCTGTTGATATTTATATGGGTGCCATTCACCGGCCAAAAGGTTTCAGAAAAGGCTTGACCTTTTGCGAGACAGGCATGACCGTGGGTAATGAAGATTTAATACAAATCGCTGACTGAATACCTGAGGAAGTTTACCCCATGGTACACATGATAAAACATGTATTTAGGTTCATTCAACCAGGACAGAGTGAAATATTGTCTGCTTTATAATCGATTTATACTGTATAATAATTTGGAGATAATATTTTTGTTGATTTTTCTAGACTGGACAACATTTTTATCTGGACCCAGTTCAATGGGGATATTGAGCATTAAATAATTATAATAATGATTAATCATTCTAGTTGCAAGCTTACAGCAGAATAGGTCAGCTCTGAGACATCCTCTGGCTAGAAAGTTACAACGTTATGCTAGACACGGAGCTAGCAGCTTACCCTCCCCAAACCCTTATACATAAGGAGGTAACACAACACTTTAAGATCAGTGGATTTAGGGGTGATATAATTCTACTTCTGGAGAGCACAGGGAGTGGATGAGGAGATCTCAGTAGTCAGCTGATTGGCCCCAGTCAACTCCTTGCCCAGCCCTGAGCCCAGTTGAATAACACAGCTTAACTGTTTCTCTTAAGGTTTAACCTTAAGTAATAATTATCCCTTACCTAAGAGAATACAGTAGTTTAAAGACATTTTATGAAACTGGGTCCTTAGCCTCCCCACCACAGCATGTGATGACTGGGCCTCTGGTGGACAGCTGGGGCTTTTGTTGGACAGCTGGGGCCTCTGTTGGACAACTGGGACGCTCTGGTGGACAGATGGGGCGCTCTGGTGGATAGCTGGGGCCCTCTGGTAGACAGCTGAGGCCCCCTGGTGGACAGCTGGGGCCCTCTACTGTAGATTCCCTCTGGTGGACAGCTGGGGGCCTCTGGTAGACAGCTGAGGCCCTCTGGTGGACAGCTGGGGCCGTCTACTGTAGATTCCCTCTGGTGGACAGCTGGGACACTGTACTGTAGATTATCTCTGGTGGACAACTGGGGCCCTCTACTGTAGATTATCTCTGGTGGACAGCTGAGGCCCTCTACTGTAGATTCCCTCTGGTGGACAGCTAGAACCCTCTACTGTAGATTCTCTCTGGTGGACAGCTAGAACCCTCTACTGTAGATTCTCTCTGGTGGACAGCTGGGACCCTCTACTGTAGATTCTCTCTGGTGGACAGCTGGGTTCCTCTACTGTAGATTCTCTCTGGTGGACAGCTGGGGCCCTCTACTGTAGATTCTCCCTGGTGGACAGCTGGGGCCCTCTAGTGTAGATTCTCTCTGGTGGACAGCTGGAACCCTCTAGTGTAGATTCTCTCTGGTGGACAGCTGGGGCCCTCTACTGTAGATTCTCTCTGGTGGACAGCTGGGACCCTCTACTGTAGATTCTTTCTGGTGGACAGCTGGGGCCCTCTACTGTAGATTCTCTCTGGTGGACAGCTGGGGCCCTCTACTGTAGATTCTTTCTGGTGGACAGCTGGAACCCTCTACTGTAGATTCTCTCTGGTGGACAGCTGGGGCCCTCTACTGTAGATTCTCTCTGGTGGACAGCTGGAACCCTCTAGTGTAGATTCTCTCTGGTGGACAGCTGGAACCCTCTACTGTAAATTCTCTCTGGTGGACAGCTGGAACCCTCTACTGTAGATTCTCTCTGGTGGACAGCTGGGGCCCTCTTCTGTAGATTCTCTCTGGTGGACAGCTGGAACACTCTACTGTAGATTCTCCCTGGTGGACAGCTGGGACCCTCTACTGTAGATTCTCTCTGGTGGACAGCTGGGACCCTCTACTATAAATTCTCTCTGGTGGACAGCTGGGACCCTCTACTGTAGATTCTCTCTGCTGGACAGCTGGGACCCTCTACTGTAGATTCTCTCTGGTGGACAGTTGGAACCCTCTACTGTAGATTCTCTCTGGTGGACAGCTGGAACCCTCTACTGTAGATTCTCTCTGGTGGACAGCTGGGGCCCTCTACTGTAGATTCTCTCTGGTGGACAGCTGGAACCCTCTAGTGTAGATTCTCTCTGGTGGACAGCTGGAACCCTCTACTGTAAATTCTCTCTGGTGGACAGCTGGAACCCTCTACTGTAGATTATCTCTGGTGGTCAGCTGGGGACCTCTTCTGTAGATTCTCTCTGGTGGACAGCTGGAACCCTCTACTGTAGATTCTCTCTGGTGGACAGCTGGGACCATCTACTGTAGATTCTCCTTGGTGGACAGCTGGGACCCTCTACTGTAGATTCTCTCTGGTGGACAGCTGGGACCCTCTACTGTAGATTCTCTCTGGTGGACAGCTGGAACCCTCTACAGTAGATTCTCTCTGGTGGACAGCTGGAACCCTCTACTGTAGATTCTCTCTGGTGGACAGCTGGGACCATCTACTGTAGATTGTCTCTGGTAGACAGCTGGAACCCTCTACAGTATATTCTCTCTGGTGGACAGCTGGGACCCTCTACTGTAGATTCTCTCTGGTGGACAGCTGGGACCATCTACTGTAGATTGTCTCTGGTAGACAGCTGGGACCCTCTACTGTAGATTCTCTCTGGTGGACAGCTGGAACTCTCTACTGTAGATTCTCTCTGGTGGACAGCTGGGACCCTCTACTGTAGATTCTCTCTGGTGGACAGCTGGGACCCTCTACTGTAGATTCTCTCTGGTGGACAGCTGGGACCCTCTACTGTAGATTCTCTCTGGTAGACAGTTGGGACCCTCTACTGTACACTCTCTCGTGGACAGCTGGGACCCTCTACTGTAGATTCTCTCTTGTGGACAGCTGGGACCCTCTACTGTAGATTCTCTCTGGTGGACAGCTGGGACCCTCTACTGTAGATTCTCTCTGGTGGACAGCTGGGACCATCTACTGTAGATTGTCTCTGGTAGACAGCTGGAACCCTCTACAGTAGATTCTCTCTGGTGGACAGCTGGGACCCTCTACTGTAGATTCTCTCTGGTGGACAGCTGGGACCATCTACTGTAGATTGTCTCTGGTAGACAGCTGGGACCCTCTACTGTAGATTCTCTCTGGTGGACAGCTGGAACTCTCTACTGTAGATTCTCTCTGGTGTTCAGCTGGGACCCTCTACTGTAGATTCTCTCTGGTGGACAGCTGGGACCCTCTACTGTAGATTCTCTCTGGTGGACAGCTGGGACCCTCTACTGTAGATTCTCTCTGGTAGACAGTTGGGACCCTCTACTGTAGATTCTCTCTGGTGGACAGCTGGAACCCTCTACTGTAGATTCTCTCTGGTGGACAGCTGGGACCCTCTACTGTAGATTCTCTCTGGTGGACAGCTGGGACCCTCTACTGTAGATTCTCTCTGGTGGACAGTTGGGACCCTCTACTGTAGATTCTCTCTGAAGCTCACATGACTCAGGGGAAAGCCCTTTAATCCCCTGCTTGTTCCTCTCCTGTTTAGATTGTATCGTTACGTAATGATCATCTGATTCCCTCATATTTCAAACAGACTCATTTTTCTTTATTTTTATCGACCCATATCCCTCTTTCTCGCTCTCCCTCTGTTTTTGTCCACCCTCACAACATCCCTCATAACTGTATGCCATTTTCTTTCTCTCTATCCCTGCATTTCTCTCTACCTCTCTGCTCCAACATGCCTCTTCATCTCTCTCTACCTCTCTGCTCCAACATGCCTCTTCATCTCTCTCTGCAGGCAGACTTCAGTGAGCTGCTGGGGTTGAAGGACTACATGGGGGTGATGATGTTCATCACGTTCGCTGAGCGGGTGGTGCCCGTGTCAGACCAACGTGTGCACGTCACAGAGGAGCTGTTTGATGGGGTGGAGGTGGTGGTGTACCAGCCCAAACTGCAGGGCGGCGACACTGAGCTGAGGAGAGCAGTCATATACCTGCATGGAGGAGGATGGTGCTTGGGCAGCGCCAGTGAGTAGCAGTTAGGTGCTTGGTAATTAATCCATCTACCAAGCAAGCAATTAGTCAAGGCGTATACAGTATATTTATCCATCCATCCACTGATCCATTCACCCACATTCATCCATCCACTCATTGCTGTGTGTGATTATTTGATCCACCTCTACGCAGATGACACCATTCTGTATACTTCTGGCCCTTCTTTGGACACTGTGTTAACAAACCTACAAACGAGCTTCAATGCCATACAACACTCCTTCCGTGGCCTCCAACTGCTTTTAAATGCTAGTAAAACGAAATGCATGCTCTTCAACCAATCACTGCCCTCACCCGCTCACCTGCCCGCCTAGCATCACTACTCTGGACGGTTCTGACTTAGAATATGTGGACAACTACAAACACCTAGGTGTCTGGTTAGACTATAAACTCTCCTTCCAGACTCACATTAAGCCTCCTTCACTCATGCTGCCAAATACCCTCATAAAGCTGACTATCCTACCGATCCTTGACCTCGGCAATGTAATTTACAAAATAGCCTCCAACACTCTACTCAGCAAATTGGATTCAGTCTATCACAGTGCCATCTGTTTTGTCACCAAAGCCCCATATACTACCCACCACTGCGACCTGTATGCTCTCGTTGGCTGGTCCTCGCTACATATTCGTCCACAAACCCACTGGCTCCAGGTCATCTATAAGTCTTTGCTAGGTAAAGCTCCGCCTTATCTCAGCTCACTGGTCACCGTAGCAACACCCACCCGTAGCACGTGCTCCAGCAGATATACTGTATTTCACTGGTCATCCCCAAAGCCATCACCTACTTTGGCCGCCTTTCCTTCCAGTCCGAAATGAAATGAAAAAGTCACTGAAGTTGGAGACTTATCTCCCTCACTAACTTTAAGCATCAGCTGTCAGAGCAGCTTACCAATCGCTGCAGCTGTACATAGCCCATCTGTAAATAGCCCATCCAACCATCTATCTCATCCCCATATTTGTATTTTTTCTGCTCTTTTGCAAACCAGTATTTATACTTACACATCCTCATCTGCACATCTATCACTCCAGTGTCCATTTGCTAAATTGTAATTACTTCGCCACTATGGCCTATTTATTGCCTTACCTCCTTACTTCATTTGCACACACTGTAAACAGATTTTTCTATTGTGTTATTGACTGAATGTTTGTTTATCCCATGTGTAACTCTGTTGTTTTTGTCGCACTGCTTTGCTTTATCTTGGCCAGGTTGCAGTTGTAAATGAGAACTTGTTCTCAACAGGCTTACCTGGTTAAATAAAGGTGTTCTCACCTGGCCTACCTGGTTAAATAAAGGTGTTCTCACCTGGCCTACCTGGTTAAATAAAGGTGTTCTCACCTGGCCTACCTGGTTAAATAAAGGTGTTCTCACCTGGCCTACCTGGTTAAATAAAGGTGTTCTCACCTGGCCTACCTGGTTAAATTAAAGTGAACTAAAAAATAAATAAAACAACTAATCCATCCATGCATCCACCCGTCCACAATGGAATGTGGGAGAGGTTCAGTGGGCTGAATGTCAGCTGGGAATCCAGACAAGAAATAACCAGAGGCCCAAGCGACATGGAGGAGGGGCTATAGGGTACATGCAAATTAAAGCTACAATATGTCACTTTTTGGGCGACCTGACTGAATTCAGATAGAAATGTAAGTTATAGATCTGTCACTCTTATTGAAAGCAAGTCTAAGAAGTGGTAAATCTGTCTTATGTGCTCTATTAGCACCACGCCGGTAGCCATGGAGTGCATTGAAAGGCGGGTCATGGCTCACATCAACACCATCATCCCGGAAACCCTAGACTCACTCCAATTCGCATACCGCCCCCAACAGATCCACAGATGACGCAATCTCAATCGCACTCCACACTGGAATTTACCACCTGGACAAAAGGAACACCTACAGTATGTGAGAACGGTGTTCATTGACTACAGCTCAGTGTTCAACACCATAGTGTCCTCAAAGCTCACGGGCCGCCCCCAGGTGGTGAATGTAGGCATCAACACATCTGCTAAGCTGATCCTCAACACGGGGGCCCCTAAGGGGTGCGTTCTTAGTCCCCTCCTGTATTCCCTGTTCACCCACGACTGCGTGGCCAAGCACGACTCCAACACCATCAATAAGTTTGCTGACGACACAACAGTGGTAGGCCTGATCACCGACAACGATGAGACAGCCTATAGGGAGGAGGTCAGAGACATGGCAGTGTGGGGCCAGGACAACAACCTCTCACTCAAAGTGAGCAAGGCAAACTAGGTGATCGTGGACTACAGGAAAAGGAGGGCCGAACAGGCCCCCATTCACATCGACAGGGCTGTAGTGGAGCGGGTCGAGAGATTTAAGTTCCTTGGTGTCCACATCACCAACAAACTATCATGATCCAAACACACCAAGACAGTCATGAAGAGGGCATGACAACACCTTTTTCCCCTCAGGAGACTGAAAATATTTGGCATGGGTTCCATGATCCTCAAAGAGTTTTACAGCTGCACAATCGGGAGCATCCTGATCGGTTGCATCCCCGCCTGGTATGGCAACTGCAAGGCATCTGACCATAAGGCGCTACAGAGGGTACTGCATACGGCCCAGTACATCACTAGGGACAAGCTTCCTGACATCCAGGACCTTTATACTAGGCGGTGTCAGAGGAAGGCCCCAAAATGTGTAGAAGACTCCAGTTACCCAAGTCAAAGACTGTTCTCTCTGCTGCCACACGGCAAGGAGTACCGGGGTGCCAAGTCTCCAAAAAGCTCCTTAACAGCTTCAACCACCAAGCCATAAAATTGCTGAACAATTAATCACATGGCCACCAGAACTATTTGCATTGACCTCCCCCCCACCCATTTGTTTTGTACTCTGCTGCTACTTGATGTTTATTATCTGTGCATAGTCACTTCACCCCTGCATACATGTACAAATTACCTCGACTAACCAACCGGTGCCCCAGCACATTGACTCGGTACCGGTACCCCCTGTATATAGCCTCCACATTGACTCTGTACCGGTACCCCCTGTATATAGTCTCCACATTGACTCTGTACCGTAATACCCTGTATATAGCCTCCACATTGACTCTGTACAGTTACCCCCTGTATATAGCCTCCACACTGACTCGGTACCGGTACCCCCTGTATATAGCCTCCACATTGACTCTGTACCGTAATACCCTGTATATAGCCTCCACATTGACTCTGTACCGGTACCCCTTGTATATAGCCTCCACACTGACTCGGTACCGGTACCCCCTGTATATAGCCTCCACATTGACTCGGTACCGGTACCCCCTGTATATAGCCTCCACATTGACTCTGTACCGTAATACCCTGTATATAGCCTCCACACTGACTCGGTACCGGTAACCCCTGTATATAGCCTCCACATTGACTCTGTACCGGTACCCCCTGTATATAGCCTCCACACTCACTCGGTACAGGTACCCCCTGTATATAGTCTCCACACTGACTCTGTACCGTAATACCCTGTATATAGCCTCCACATTGACTCTGTACCATAATACCCTGTATATAGCCTCCACATTGACTCTGTACCGTAATACCCTGTATATAGCCTCCACATTGACTCTGTACCGTAATAAGCCTCGTTATTGTTATTTTATTGTGTTTTTTTATTTGTTATTTTTTTACTTTAGTTTATTTAGTAAATATTTCTTGAACTGCATTGGGCTTTAAATAAGCATTTCACTGCAATTATTTTTATTCGACACGTGACAAATATGATTTGATTATTTGCTTCTCCGTCTTAAGTTTCGTTTTTGTATCTTTTACTTTCAGTTTTCTACACAAGTATCAAAATGCTGAAATACAATAATTTTACTTACAATACCAGTCAAGGGGTTTTTCTATATTTTTACTATTTTCTACATTGTAGATTAAAACCTCTCTGATCTCCCCATCCCGGATCCGGTATCAGGAATACAGACTCAAGCTCATTACCATAACGCAACGTTAACTATTCATGAAAATCGCAAATGAAATGAAATAAATATGCCATCTCTCAAGCTTAGCCTTTTGTAAACAACACTGTCATCTCAGATTTTCAAAATATGCTTCTCAACCATAGGAAAACAATAATTTGTGTAAAAGTAGCTAGCTAGCGTAGCATTTAGCGTTAGCATTAGCGTTAGCATCCAGCACGCAACATTTCAACAAAAACATAAAAGCCTTCAAATAAAATAATTTACCTTTGAAGAACTTCTGATGTTTTCAATGAGGATACTCTCAGTTAGATTCAGTCCTCAAAACGCGAACTTTTTTCCAAATTAACTCCATAATATCGACTGAAAACATGGGAAACGTTGTTTAGAATCAATCCTCAAGGTGTTTTTCACATATCTCTTCATTGATATATCGTTCTTGGACGCATGGTTTCTCCCCTCAATCAAATGGAAAAGTACAAGCAGCTGGCAATTGCGCACCGAATTCCACGCAGGACACCAGGCGGACACTTGGAAAATGTAGTCTCTTATGGTCAATCTTCCAATGATATGCCTACAAATACGTCACAATTCTGCTAAGACCTTGGGGGAACGACAGAAAGTGTAGGCTCATTCCTTGCGCAATCACAGCCATATAAGGAGACAATGGAAAACAGAGCTTCAGAAATTCTGCTAGTTTCCTGGTTGACGCATCATCTTGGTTTTGCCTGTAGAATGAGTTCTGGGGCACTTACAGACAATATCTTTGCAGATTCTGAAACTTCAGAGTGTTTTCTTTCAAAAACTGTCAAGAATATGCATAGTCGAGCATCTTTTCGTGACAAAATATCGCGCTTAAAACGGGAACGTTTTTTATCCAAAAATGAAATAGCGCCCCTAGAGATCCAATTAATAGTGTAGACATCAAACTATGAAATTACACATATGAAATAATATAGTAATCAAAAAAATGTTAAACTAATCAAAATATATTTTATATTTGAGATTCTTCAAATACCCACCCTTTGCCTTGATGATAGCTTTGTACACTCTTGGCATTCTCTCAACCAGCCTCACCTGGAATGCCTTTTCAACAGTCTTGAAGGAGTTCCCACATATGCTGAGCACTTGTTGGCTGCTTTTCCATCACTCTGTAGTCCAACTCATCCCAAACCATCCGAATTGAGTTGAGGTCGGGTGATTGTGGAAGCCAGGTCATCTGATGCAGCACTTCATCACTCTCCTTCTTGGTCAAATAGCCCTTACACAGCCTGGAGGTGTGTTGGGTCATTGTCCTGTTGAAAACAAATGATAGTCCCACTAAAAGCGCAAACCAGGTGGGATCATGCACACAGTATATGAGTTATAACACTATTTCACAGTGGAATAGATGGTACAATGATTCTCTACACTTTACTTGCTTGTTTTGTCACATAAACGGAAATGAGGCAAACTATTCACATTTTAGCAACCAGGAAATGGCAAAGCGATTTCTGCATAGTGCATCTTTAAACACTGTTTCAAATGAAATATTTTTGCGGACATTACTGTAGTATTTACTACAATGTTTTTTTGCAGATATTATTTACTATAGCATTCTACACTATACTACAGTTTACTGTTGAATTCATATACACGCTGTTCACCCTCCACCTCTCCTGAGGAACATACACTCTGCTCAAGCTGTTCAACACAGAGACCGTGGTATCCCCCTGGTAACCAAAAGCAATTATTTGACATGCGACAAGTGTCATGTTGTGCCTGCAATCTGCTGTGTGTGTGTCTGTGTGACTTGTCATGACTACAAGCCTATTGAGCATGAGATGCGCAAGATACTGCTCAAGATACTATTGAGTACTTTGTAGCTATGTTGACGATGTAAGATGCTATTAGATCATATTGTCTCTGATGGCTCTCTCTTCTCTCTCCTCTCTGTGTAGGAATGGGACCGTACGACCTCCTAGCTAGGCAGATGGTCATTGATCTTAACTCTGTGGTCGTGTCTGTAGAGTGAGTATATATTTGATGTACTGTATATCTGACATACGTCTGGTATCAGTGTGTTATACTGTATATTTTGTCTAACAGGTTTCTGTGAAAGGACAGTTGGACAAAAGATGAACGTCTGGTTGTTTACATTTTGTAAAAGTGTGAAAAGGCAGTTCTCTTTTTATTTGGAACACATATAGTGCCTCCAGAAAGCGTTCGTACTCCATGATGTATTACGTTGTTGTTGTGTTAGAGCCTGAATTCAAAATGCATTTATTTTCTCGCCCATCTACACACAATACCTCATAATGACAAAGTGAAAACATGTTTTTATACATATTTGCAAATTCATTGAACATGAAATAGAGAAATATATAATTTTACACAAGTATTCCCATCCCGAGTCCATACTTTCTAGAAGCATTCTTCAGGCTCTGTCAAGTTGATTGTTGATCATTGCTAGACAGCCATTTTCAAGTCTTACCATAGGCCACTCAAGAACATTCAATGTCATCTTGGTAACCAACTCCAGTGTATATTTGGCCTTGTGTTTTAGGTTAATGTCCTGCTGGAAGGTGAATTTGTCTCCCAGTTGTCCTTTGGAAAGCAGACTGAACCAGGTTTTCCTCAAGGATTATGCCTGTGCTTATAGCTGTATTACGTTTATCTTTATCCCAAACAATACAACTGAATGTATTCAACTGAAATGTGTCTTTTGCATTTAAGCCAACCCCTCTGAATCAGAGAGGTGTTGGGGGCTGCCATAATCGGTTAGCTGCCTTGTTCAGGGGCAGAATGACATATTTTTACCTTGTCAGCCCGGGGATTAGATCCAGCAACCTTTCGATTACTGGCCCAATGCTCTAACCACTGAAGAGTAGTACTCAGTGATGTGTTGGATTTGGCCCAAAACATTACGTTTTGTACAAGCATTTCACTACCCCACAAGCATTTCTGTACATCTGCAATAACATCTGCTAAATATGTGTATGTGACCAATACAATTTGATTTGATGAAATTAAATTTGATCTGCTTTGTATTCAGGACAAAAGTGTATTTATTTGCAACACTTTTGGCAGTATTACTTAAGTGCCTTGAATGCATGTTTTGGAATATTTTGTATTCTGTACAGTCTTCCTTATTTTCACTCTGTCAATTAGGTTAGTATTGTGGAGTAACTACAATGTTTTTGCACCATCCTCAGTTTTCTCATATCACAACCATTAAACTCTGTAACTGTTTTAAAATCACCATTGGCCTGAGCGGTTTCCTTCCTCTCCGGCAACTGAGTTAGGAAGGATGCCTGTATCTTTGTAGTGTCTGGGTGTATTGACAAACCATCCAAAGCCTAATTAATAACTTCACCATCCTCAAATGGATATTCAGCATCTGCTTTTTATTTTATTTACACAATCAGTACCCTTTTTTGTGAAGCATTTTAAAGCTTCCCTGGTCGTTGTGGTTGATTCTGTGCTTGAAATTCACTACTTGATTGAGGGACCTTACGATTTTCTGTATGAGTGGGGTACAGTCAATAAAACATCATGTTAACCAGTATTATTGAACACAGAATGAGTCCATGCAACTTATTTAGGATTGCTATAACAAATAGGTTAAATACGTATTAATTCAAGACATTTCAGCTTTAAATGATTTGATTACTTTCTATTCTGTACTTTACTGCAGCCTTTGTGTCACGTACGTGAGGAGAGACGGACCACGGCGCAGCGGATGTTGAGTTCCACATATTTATTATGAAACTTAGCAAAACAATAAATCATATAAACTAACACAATGAAACGTGACGACGTGGTGCACATGCACAAAACACAAAATAATATCCCACAAATGCAGGTGGAGAAGCAACCTACCTAAATATGATCCCCAATCAGAGGCAACGTTAAACAGCTGCCTCTCATTGGGAACCATATCAGCACCCACATAGAAATATCTATACTAGATCACCCCCTAGTCACGCCCTGACCTACTACACCATAGAGAACTAAGGGCTCTCCATGGTAAGGGCGTGACACTTTGATATTTTTTGTAGATCATTGATACAACATACATACAACATATCAATTTAATTAATTTTAAATTCAGGCTGTAACACAACAAACGTGGAAAACGTAAAGGGGTGAAGGCCCTGTAAATGCACTCATGCAAAAATATATTTTATTACTGTCTCACCAGGCTTTTATTACTGTCTCACCAGGCTTTTGTTACTGTCTCACCAGGCTTTTATTACTGTCTCACCAGGCTTTTATTACTGTCTCACCTCACCAGGCTTTTATTATTGTCTCACCAGGCTTTTATTACTGTCTCACCAGGCTTTTATTACTGTCTCACCAGGCTTTTATTACTGTCTCACCAGGCTTTTATTACTGTCTCACCAGGCTTTTATTACTGTCTCACCTGGCTTTTATTACTGTCTCACCAGGCTTTTATTACTGTCTCACCAGGCTTTTATTACTGTCTCACCAGGCTTTTATTACTGTCTCACCAGGCTTTTATTACTGTCTCACCAGGCTTTTATTACTGTCTCACCAGGCTTTTATTACTGTCTCACCTGGCTTTTATTACTGTCTCACCAGGCTTTTATTACTGTCTCACCAGGCTTTTATTACTGTCTCACCAGGCTTTTATTACTGTCTCACCAGGCTTTTATTACTGTCTCACCAGGCTTTTATTTCTGTCTCACCAGGCTTTTTCTGTCAAATCAACGTCTTCACCCACAGTAGCAGCACTGTCACATCTTTATTTCTCCATCTCGCTCTCATCTACCCCCTATTTCTCTTTCATAACCTTTTCCTATCCCCTTTTATCTTTTTCAAGCACCTCTCTCTCACTCTCTCGCTCTCTCGCTTTCTCAAAATGAGAGAGAAGAAGCACTTTGTACACCACATTACATCTGTGATTCCCTCTGTGAGAGTATGACTGCGTGTGTGTAGGGGTACTGTATGTGTGCAAACTGCAAGCCAAATTCCTGCCAACAATATGTCGATGTTCCAATGCTAAAATGTGTTCGGCTCCAAACTGTTTTCATATATTTCTTTGATAACGTTAATGGGCTGAGTCATATGACTGTATTATACAGTATCATTATATGACTTACCTTTCATCTCTAAACCAGCTAATGAAAACAATGCTCTTGTATCAGCTAGCCTTTGGTCCCTGATTAGATAGATCCCATAAAGTACACTGATCATACCGGATTAGGATGTTTTGCATTAGTGATGTCAACACAACACGACAGGTTAGAAGTCCTGTAGTGAAGTTAACACCTGGGCCGTAACCAGTGAGTCAGAGCTGCTTTACAGCTATACTAGTAGTTTGTATAGAGATTAGTCAATATGTCCTTATTGTTGAGTTTGAATAGAAAATAGTCAATATGTCCTTATTGTTGTTGTTTGTATAGAGATTAGTCAGTATGTCCTTATTGTTGAGTTTGTATAGAGATTAGTCAATATGTCCTTATTGTTGAGTTTGCATAGAGATTAGTCACTATGTCCTTATTCTTCCACCCCCAGTTGGCTTAGGTACATATTGACTTCCATAGTGTACATGACATTAATAGATTTGCATATTGTTATCATTTAACTGTAGCTACCTCAGCTGGTACAGACACTAGTTCGCAGTTGAGAGGACCTGAATTCTAGCTGAGTTGACCTCTGACCCCTCCCTTGTGTCCACCCAGGTACCGCCTGGCCCCAGAGCACCACTTCCCTGTCCCATATGAGGATGTGTACCGGGTGGTGAAGCACTTCCTCCAGAGGGTGGTTCTGGCCCAGTACACTGTAGACCCAGGACGTATCGCTGTGTCCGGGGACAGCGCCGGGGGAAACCTGGCTGCTGCCGTGTCCCAGCAGGTTAGCTCTTAGTATGTGTGTGTGTGTGTGTGTGTGTGTGTGTGTGTCCCAGCAGGTTAGCTGTTAGTGTGTGTGTGTGTGTTAGCGGCAGTATTATCTATCCACTGTTGTTTTAATTAGCTGAGATTAGGAGGAGCAGTCCAAGACTGCAGTACAGTACAGAACAGTAAGTCTTAAGGTCCTGTGTGTGTGTGTGTGTGTGTGTGTGTGTGTGTGTGTGTGTGTGTGTGTGTGTGTGTGTGTGTGTGTGTGTGTGTGTGTGTGTGTGTGTGTGTGTGTGTGTGTGTGTGTGTCTGTGTGTGTGTGTCTGTGTGTGTGTGTCTGTGTGTGTGTGTGTGTGTCTCTACAGCTGCAGCAGGATCCAGAACAGCAGTTGCAGCTGAAGGTCCAGGCCCTGCTCTACCCTGTGCTGCAGGCTCTGGATCTCAATACCCCGTCCTACCAGCAGAACCAGAACATGCCTATCCTGCCCCGTACCCTAATGGTGCGCTTCTGGAGCGAGTACTTCACCAGCGACAAGACCTTCTTCAGGGCTATGATGACCAACACTCACAACAGCCCAGAGTCCGCTGCTCTGCTCAAATTCGTCAACTGGAGTGCCTTCCTGCCAGAGTCCTACCGGGGCAAGTATAACTACAGCGCTCCGGTCGTGGCGTTGTCGGCTGGAGGGGCAGGGTCGGACGGGCCATCGCGCTCCATCGCTGACCCCCGGGCCTCGCCCCTTCTGGTCCCAGACGCTGCTTTACGCTCGCTACCCAAGGCCTACGTTCTGACGTGTGAGTACGACGTGCTGCGGGACGACGGGGTTATGTACGCAGCGCGCCTGCGCCGCGCCGGTGTGGAGGTGACGCACGAACACTACGCCAGTGGTTTCCACGGCGCCCTCATGTTCACGGTGTGGCCAACCGACTTCCTGATTGGACGCACGATGACGGAAAACTTCATCAAATGGCTGCAGCATAACTTGTAGAAAACTGAAGAAAAGATACGATCGTTCAATGTTCCTTCCTGTTTCCCCTAGCAACTCAATAGCCGTTGTTTAGGTGCTGCTTAGATTTTTGTCTGTTTGGTTGTTTATTCAGTGACAGACAGTGTTTTTGTTTATGCTTGCAAACTGAGGTATTTTTCTCTCTATGGCACTGTGTCCCAACAACAATACCAGATACCAGTCAAAAACAGGTTTGTCTGGATTTTCTCATCACCAAGGCAACCAATGAGGAAGAACATGAGGCTAAGCAACTGATACCAGATACAAGACATTTGATGAAGCCAAGTGTTTCTCCATTTGATTTCTGACACATCCATCTGATACTGCAGCTGATTCTCATCACGTTTCAAAGTGTTTAAGGTTAAGTTTTGTCATTAACTTCCTGGTGGCGTGATGCTTGCAACACCCAGGTTGTGTGTTTGATTACTATGGGGGACCAGTATGAAAATGTATGTGTTCATTACTTCATTACTGTTTATTACTTACTGTAAGTTGCTCTGGATAAAAGCATCTGCTAAAATAATAGAACATATAACATGACATTTTTTTTTTTACATCTTAAGGTTAGGTCGTTGACTCCTAAGGTTTAGGATAGGCTTAAAATGAAAATCTCAAAAACAACTATCTATCACTGGATTCAAAGTTGCAACCTTTGGAATCAGAGGCAGATGCTTGTGCCCATCTGCAGTCCCTGTCCACAACACTCGAGCAAAACTGAAACCTACTCGAAGGTAACAGTGCTCAATGTTGGCCCTAGTGGCCAGTGTCCGGTTTCCTCGAATACTGACTTGTAGTATCACTTGTTATTTAGTTGTGTAAAGTACTTCAGTAAAAATGCTCTAAAGTACTATCTAAGTAGTTTTTTTTCTCAACTTTTACTTTTACTTCACTACATTCCAAAGGAAAATAATGTACTTTTTACTGCATACCTTTTCCCTGACACCCAAAAGTACTCATTACATTTTGAATGATTAGCAAGACAGGAAAATGGTCCATATTCACGCACTTATCAAGAGAACATCCCTGGTCATCCCTACTGCTTCTGATCTGGTGGACTCACTTAAACACAAATACTTTGTTTGTAAATTATGTCTGAGTATTGGATTGGTCCCCTGGCTATCCATAAATAAATAAAATTACAAGAAAATTGTGTTGTTTTCTTTGCATAATAAAATTGTGAAAAAGTACTTGAGAAAAAGTCTAAAAGCATTTGATTTTAAATATGCTTAAGTATAAAACGTAAATGTATTGCTAAAATGTACTTAAGTATCAAAATAAAAAGTATAAATCATTTTAGGAAATTTAAATGATTTATACTTTTACTTTTGATACTTAAGTACATTTTTGCAATAGATTTACGTTTTATACTTAAGTATATTTAAAACCAAATACTTTTAGACTTTTTCTCAAGTAGTACTATACTATTTTACTTTCACTTTTAATTAAGTCATTTTCTAGTAAGGTATCTTTACTTTTACTCATACTTTAAGTATGAGATTTGGGTACTTTTTCTCCACTGCTGTTATTGAGGACCAGTAAAGACTACTTGTGTTCTTCAGTTTAGTTCTCATCCCATACAGGCGCTGTAGGCCCAGTCATCATGTGTGGTGTACTGAGCCTCTTCACGTGTCTCCCCACCCACCCAACCTCTCTCTCTCTTTCTCTTTCTTTCTTTCTCTCTTTCTCTCTCTCTCTCTCTTTCTCTCTTTCTCTCTCTCTCGCTCTCTTTCTTTCTTTCTCTCTTTTTTTCTTTCTCTCTCTCTTTCTCTCTGTCTAACTGGGTCTTAATCCACCTGCCTTGTGACATGGAAGGCCCAACATGAGGAGGGGAGGGACAAAGGGTGAAACCCCTACAGTATGTCAGGTTTGGAGTGTTTCTAGTCTGAGCGTGTAGCTGTTATTTTCCGGCTTTGAGGTTTAACAGAGCTGCAGTCAATTGAGTGCAGTTTAAAGTAGTAGCTTTGATCTTACTATAGAGCTAATGGTCTCCCTACCGGTCTCCCTATGTTTCCTTAGAAAGCCTCCCCAGCTCAGCTGACACCCCTCACCACCATTTGCATATTTGTTACAGAATAATGTTGTTGGGGGAAATATAGCTCAGTGTTCATTGTCATGGGATTAGCGTTTTTCTGAGAAAGTGTTTTGATGTCTTTGATGACTGATAATCTAATCTATTTCATTTTTGATTCAGTATTCTCCTTACAAATCCTTGTAAATATCATGGCTTGTTGTTTTTCATGTGAAATACAGAGAATTGAAGACATGCGTCATTTTGATATGTTTTCTCACAATAAAATGAACCCACATTTGACCGTCTGCTGCCCATTCTGTCCCAGATAATGACTGTCTGGATAATGTGTGTGTGTGTGTGTGTGTGTGTGCGCGCGCGTGCGTGCGTGTGTGTGTGTGTAACAATGATTTGTCACATCAATCCTGAAAGATTGAGAGAGGGAAAGAGATAGTGAGATGAATAGAGGGAAAGAGAGAGATAGATGGAGAGAGAGATATTGCTTCTGAGAAGTCATAGCTGCTTGACTGAAGCATTTCCTGTGGGATCAGTAGTTATGGGGTCAGGGAGAGGAGAGAGAGAGCTGGAGGGTGAAAAGGAGAGAGAGCAGGAGGGAGAGAAGGTAAGAGAGAGCAGGAGGGTGAGAAGTAGAGAGGGAGAGGAGGAGGGAGAGGAGAGAGCAGAAGGGAGAGGAGAGAGAGTGCTGGAGGGAGATAAGGAGAGAAAGCAGGAGGGAGAGAAGGAGAGAGTTGGAGAGAGAGAAGGAGAGAGGCGAGAGAGAAAAGTTGGAGGGAGGAGAGAGGAGAAAGAAAACAGGAGGGTGAGAAGTAGAGAGGGAGAGGAGAGCGAGAGAGGAGGAGGGAGAGGAGAGAGCAGAAGGGAGAGGAGAGAGAGAGAGCTGGAGGGAGATAAGGAGAGAAAGCAGGAGGGAGAGAAGGAGAGAGTTGGAGAGAGAGAAGGAGAGAGGCGAGAGAGAAAAGTTGGAGGGAGGGGAGAGGAGAGAGGAGAAAGAAAGCAGGAGGGAGAGAAGAAGAGAGGAGAAAGAGAAAGCAGAAGGGAGAGAAGGAGAGAGAGCAGAAGGGAGATAGCAGGAGGGCCAGAAGGAGAGAGAGTGTTTGTGTGTGTGTGCGTGTGCGTGAAAACCATAGTGATTTTTGATTAGAAGCCAAAAGAAAAACGGTCAAATAATGTGTCAATGTGGAACGCATTACCAAATTAAACACCTGTTGAGATTCATATTAACAGGCCAGAGAATCAAGGTGTTCCTATTTTCCTGTAAATCACAGCAAACCGCTCCAGACAACCAGCAGAGATGATGATTAATTACTCCATGCCCGTCATCTTTACGGAATGTCTCCTTCGACCTCCATTTTCACAGAAATGGGTCATCTCCCTAAGGGAACTTCCAGAAATGCACAGCCCAGCCTAGACCATGTCCTCCTGGGCATAGCATGGACTACTTTCTCTCTATCCTTGGAGAGGTAAAGGTTTCACAAAACAGAATTTGTCCACCTGGTTCTTTCCCCTGCTGACTATGACTACTAAAACACTTGGACCCGGCAGGCAGCGGCTCGGAATAAACTACTCCATTCAGTGGTAGGTGTGTGTGTGTGTGTGTATGTGTGTGTGTGTGTGTGTGTGTGTGTTGCACAAGTTCTTTGCCAGACATTTTCCTCTGTTTCTGCACATCAACAACAATCCCTTAAGAAAACTTGTTCCGAGATTGTTCCCATTTTATGGATGGTTAATGAAAGCAATGTGATTTGGAAAACACTTGATAAACTCCGGGATTTTCACAGAATGAATCATAGACAACCCTAAGCCAGTGTACTCACATACAGTACACACACACACACACACACACACACAAACAAACACACAGGCCAGTGTATTGATTTTTACAGAGAGGAGAAAGATGGCCTTTGTCTGGAAAAAAACTTGTCTGAGAAGGCTTTTGTCATGTGCAGTACACAATTATGCAGACAGTGCATTTTAATCACAGATAAAGACAGTAGGTTACTGAAGACAAACAATAGGGGTGAGGTTGGTCGGGGTGGTCACATGAAGTAACCGTCTAGCAGCCCAAACATTGTGCTGTTCGAATCACGTCATAGACAACTCTTGCATTTGAACAACTTAGCAACAACTTATTACGTTTGAACTACTTTGCTAGCTATAATCCTAACCTTAAAATCCTTTATCAACTTACTTAGTATGTTAGATATTATGTTAAATCAAATCAAAGTTTATTTGTCACCAAATACAACAGGTGAACCTTACAGTGACCTTACAGGCTCTAACCAACAGTGCGGAGAAAAAAAAGCATGTGTGTGTAGGTAAGTAAATAAATAAAACAACCTTAAAAAGACACTTGAAAAAAAGAGTAGCGAAGTGGTATGTACATGTAGCTATATACAGACACCTGTTAGTCCGGCTTATTGAGGTGGTATGTACATGTAGCTATATACAGACACCTGTTAGTCCGGCTTATTGAGGTAGTATGTACATGTAGCTATATACAGACACCTGTTAGTCCGGCTTATTGAGGTGGTATGTACATGTAGCTATATACAGACACCTGTTAGTCCGGCTTATTGAGGTAGTATGTACATGTAGCTATATACAGACACCTGTTAGTCCGGCTTATTGAGGTAGTATGTACATGTAGCTAGCTATATACAGACACCTGTTAGTCCGGCTTATTGAGGTGGTATGTACATGTAGCTATATACAGACACCTGTTAGTCCGGCTTATTGAGGTGGTATGTACATGTAGCTATATACAGACACCTGTTAGTCCGGCTGATTGAGGTAGTATGTACATGTAGCTATATACAGACACCTGTTAGTCCGGCTTATTGAGGTAGTATGTACATGTAGCTATATACAGACACCTGTTAGTCCGGCTTATTGAGGTAGTATGTACATGTAGCTATATACAGACACCTGTTAGTCCGGCTTATTGAGGTAGCATGTACATGTAGCTATATACAGACACCTGTTAGTCCGGCTTATTGAGGTAGTATGTACATGTAGCTATATACAGACACCTGTTAGTCAGGCTTATTGAGGTAGTATGTACATGTAGCTATATACAGACACCTGTTAGTCCGGCTTATTGAGGTAGTATGTACATGTAGCTATATACAGACACCTGTTAGTCCGGCTTATTGAGGTAGTATGTACATGTAGCTATATACAGACACCTGTTAGTCCGGCTTATTGAGGTAGTATGTACATGTAGCTATATACAGACACCTGTTAGTCCGGCTGATTGAGGTAGTATGTACATGTAGCTATATACAGACACCTGTTAGTCCGGCTTATTGAGGTAGTATGTACATGTAGCTATATACAGACACCTGTTAGTCCGGCTTATTGAGGTAGTATGTACATGTAGCTATATACAGACACCTGTTAGTCCGGCTTATTGAGGTAGTATGTACATGTAGCTATATACAGACACCTGTTAGTCCGGCTTATTGAGGTAGTATGTACATGTAGCTATATACAGACACCTGTTAGTCCGGCTTATTGAGGTAGTATGTACATGTAGCTATATACAGACACCTGTTAGTCCGGCTTATTGAGGTAGTATGTACATGTAGCTATATACAGACACCTGTTAGTCCGGCTTATTGAGGTAGTATGTACATGTAGGTATATACAGACACCTGTTAGTCCGGCTGATTGAGGTAGTATGTACATGTAGCTATATACAGACACCTGTTAGTCCGGCTTATTGAGGTAGTATGTACATGTAGCTATATACAGACACCTGTTAGTCCGGCTGATTGAGGTAGTATGTACATGTAGCTATATACAGACACCTGTTAGTCAGGCTGATTGAGGTAGTATATACATGTAGCTATATACAGACACCTGTTAGTCCGGCTTATTGAGGTAGTATGTACATGTAGCTATATACAGACACCTGTTAGTCCGGCTTATTGAGGTAGTATGTACATGTAGCTATATACAGACACCTGTTAGTCCGGCTTATTGAGGTGGTATGTACATGTAGCTATATACAGACACCTGTTAGTCCGGCTTATTGAGGTAGTATGTACATGTAGCTATATACAGACATCTGTTAGTCCGGCTTATTGAGGTAGCATGTACATGTAGCTATATACAGACACCTGTTAGTCCGGCTTATTGAGGTAGTATGTACATGTAGCTATATACAGACACCTGTTAGTCAGGCTGATTGAGTTAGTATGTACATGTAGCTATATACAGACACCTGTTAGTCAGGCTGATTGAGGTAGTATGTACATGTAGCTATATACAGACATCTGTTAGTCCGGCTTATTGAGGTAGCATGTACATGTAGCTATATACAGACACCTGTTAGTCCGGCTGATTGAGGTAGTATGTACATGTAGCTATATACAGACACCTGTTAGTCAGGCTGATTGAGGTAGTATGTACATGTAGCTATATACAGACACCTGTTAGTCCGGCTTATTGAGGTAGTATGTACATGTAGCTATATACAGACACCTGTTAGTCCGGCTGATTGAGGTAGTATGTACATGTAGCTATATACAGACACCTGTTAGTCCGGCTTATTGAGGTAGTATGTACATGTAGCTATATACAGACACCTGTTAGTCCGGCTTATTGAGGTAGTATGTACATGTAGCTATATACAGACACCTGTTAGTCCGGCTTATTGAGGTAGTATGTACATGTAGCTAGCTATATACAGACACCTGTTAGTCCGGCTTATTGAGGTAGTATGTACATGTAGCTATATACAGACACCTGTTAGTCCGGCTTATTGAGGTAGTATGTACATGTAGCTATATACAGACACCTGTTAGTCCGGCTTATTGAGGTAGTATGTACATGTAGCTATATACAGACACCTGTTAGTCCGGCTTATTGAGGTAGTATGTACATGTAGCTATATACAGACACCTGTTAGTCCGGCTTATTGAGGTAGTATGTACATGTAGCTATATACAGACACCTGTTAGTCCGGCTTATTGAGGTAGCATGTACATGTAGCTATATACAGACACCTGTTAGTCCGGCTTATTGAGGTAGTATGTACATGTAGCTATATACAGACACCTGTTAGTCCGGCTTATTGAGGTAGTATGTACATGTAGCTATATACAGACACCTGTTAGTCTGGCTTATTGAGGTAGTATGTACATGTAGCTATATACAGACACCTGTTAGTCCTGCTTATTGAGGTAGTATGTACATGTAGCTATATACAGACACCTGTTAGTCCGGCTTATTGAGGTGGTATGTACATGTAGCTATATACAGACACCTGTTAGTCCGGCTTATTGAGGTAGTATGTACATGTAGCTATATACAGACACCTGTTAGTCTGGCTTATTGAGGTAGTATGTACATGTAGCTATATACAGACACCTGTTAGTCCGGCTTATTGAGGTAGTATGTACATGTAGCTATATACAGACACCTGTTAGTCAGGCTGATTGAGGTAGTATGTACATGTAGCTATATACAGACACCTGTTAGTCCGGCTTATTGAGGTAGCATGTACATGTAGCTATATACAGACACCTGTTAGTCCGGCTTATTGAGGTAGTATGTACATGTAGCTATATACAGACACCTGTTAGTCCGGCTTATTGAGGTAGTATGTACATGTAGCTATATACAGACACCTGTTAGTCCGGCTTATTGAGGTAGTATGTACATGTAGCTATATACAGACACCTGTTAGTCCGGCTTATTGAGGTAGTATGTACATGTAGCTATATACAGACACCTGTTAGTCCGGCTTATTGAGGTAGTATGTACATGTAGCTATATACAGACACCTGTTAGTCCGGCTTATTGAGGTAGTATGTACATGTAGCTATATACAGACACCTGTTAGTCCGGCTTATTGAGGTAGTATGTACATGTAGCTATATACAGACACCTGTTAGTCCGGCTTATTGAGGTAGTATGTACATGTAGCTATATACAGACACCTGTTAGTCCGGCTTATTGAGGTAGCATGTACATGTAGCTATATACAGACACCTGTTAGTCAGGCTGATTGAGGTAGTATGTACATGTAGCTATATACAGACACCTGTTAGTCCGGCTTATTGAGGTAGTATGTACATGTAGCTATATACAGACACCTGTTAGTCCTGCTTATTGAGGTAGTATGTACATGTAGCTATATACAGACACCTGTTAGTCAGGCTGATTGAGGTAGTATGTACATGTAGCTATATACAGACACCTGTTAGTCTGGCTTATTGAGGTAGTATGTACATGTAGCTATATACAGACACCTGTTAGTCCGGCTTATTGAGGTAGTATGTACATGTAGCTATATACAGACACCTGTTAGTCCGGCTTATTGAGGTAGTATGTACATGTAGCTATATACAGACACCTGTTAGTCCGGCTTATTGAGGTAGTATGTACATGTAGCTATATACAGACACCTGTTAGTCAGGCTGATTGAGGTAGTATGTACATGTAGCTATATACAGACACCTGTTAGTCAGGCTGATTGAGGTAGTATGTACATGTAGCTAAATACAGACACCTGTTAGTCCGGCTTATTGAGGTAGTATGTACATGTAGCTAGCTATATACAGACACCTGTTAGTCCGGCTTATTGAGGTAGTATGTACATGTAGCTATATACAGACACCTGTTAGTCCGGCTTATTGAGGTAGTATGTACATGTAGCTATATACAGACACCTGTTAGTCCGGCTTATTGAGGTAGTATGTACATGTAGCTATATACAGACACCTGTTAGTCCGGCTTATTGAGGTAGTATGTACATGTAGCTATATACAGACACCTGTTAGTCCGGCTTATTGAGGTAGTATGTACATGTAGCTAGCTATATACAGACACCTGTTAGTCCGGCTTATTGAGGTAGTATGTACATGTAGCTATATACAGACACCTGTTAGTCCGGCTTATTGAGGTAGCATGTACATGTAGCTATATACAGACACCTGTTAGTCCGGCTTATTGAGGTAGTATGTACATGTAGCTATATACAGACACCTGTTAGTCCGGCTTATTGAGTTAGTATGTACATGTAGCTATATACAGACACCTGTTAGTCAGGCTGATTGAGGTAGTATGTACATGTAGCTATATACAGACACCTGTTAGTCAGGCTGATTGAGGTAGTATGTACATGTAGCTATATACAGACACCTGTTAGTCCGGCTTATTGAGGTAGTATGTACATGTAGCTATACACAGACACCTGTTAGTCAGGCTGATTGAGGTAGTATGTACATGTAGCTATATACAGACACCTGTTAGTCCGGCTTATTGAGGTAGTATGTACATGTAGCTAGCTATATACAGACACCTGTTAGTCCGGCTTATTGAGGTAGTATGTACATGTAGCTATATACAGACACCTGTTAGTCCGGCTTATTGAGGTAGTATGTACATGTAGCTATATACAGACACCTGTTAGTCCGGCTTATTGAGGTAGTATGTACATGTAGCTATATACAGACACCTGTTAGTCCGGCTTATTGAGGTAGTATGTACATGTAGCTATATACAGACACCTGTTAGTCCGGCTTATTGAGGTAGTATGTACATGTAGCTAGCTATATACAGACACCTGTTAGTCCGGCTTATTGAGGTAGTATGTACATGTAGCTATATACAGACACCTGTTAGTCCGGCTTATTGAGGTAGTATGTACATGTAGCTAGCTATATACAGACACCTGTTAGTCCGGGTTATTGAGGTAGTATGTACATGTAGCTATATACAGACACCTGTTAGTCCGGCTTATTGAGGTAGTATGTACATGTAGCTATATACAGACACCTGTTAGTCCGGCTTATTGAGTTAGTATGTACATGTAGCTATATACAGACACCTGTTAGTCAGGCTGATTGAGGTAGTATGTACATGTAGCTATATACAGACACCTGTTAATCAGGCTGATTGAGGTAGTATGTACATGTAGCTAGCTATATACAGACACCTGTTAGTCCGGCTTATTGAGGTAGTATGTACATGTAGCTATATACAGACACCGGTTAGTCAGGCTGATTGAGGTAGTATGTACATGTAGCTATATACAGACACCGGTTAATCCGGCTTATTGAGGTAGTATGTACATGTAGGTATGTTAAAGTGACTATGCATATATGATGAACAGAGAGTAGCAGTAGCGTAAAAAGAGGGATTGGTGGGTGGTGGGACACAATGCAGATAGCACAGTTAGCTAATGTGCGGGAGCACTGGTTGGTCGGGCCAATTGAAGTAGTATGTACATGAATGTATAGTTTAAAGTGACTATGCATATATGATAAACAGAGAGTAGCAGCGTAAAAGAGGGGTTGGAGGGGGCACACAATGCAAATAGTCCAGGTAACCATTTGGTTACCTGTTCAGGAGTCTTATGGCTTGGGGGTAAAAACTGTTGAGAAGCCTTTTTGTCCTATACTTGGCACTCTGGTACCGCTTGCCATGCGGTAGTAGAGAGAACGGTCTTTGACTGGGGTGGCTGGGGTCTTTGACAATTTTCAGGGCCTTCCTCTGACACCGCCTGGTGTAGAGGTCCTGGATGGCAGGCAGCTTTGCCCCAGTGATGTACTGGGCCGTATGCATTACCCTCTGAAGTGCCTTGCGGTCGGAGGCCGAGCAAATGCCGTACCAGGCAGTGATGCAAACGGTCAGGATGTTCTCGATGTTGCAGCTGTAGAAACTTTTGAGGATCTCAGGACCCATGACAAATCTTTTTAGAATCCTGAGGGGGAATATTCTTTGTTCGTGCCCTCTTCATGACTGTCTTGGTGTGTTTGGACCATTCTAGTTTGTTGTTGATGTGGACACCAAGGAATTTGAAGCTCTCAACCTGCTCCACTACAGCCCCGTCGATGAGAATGGGGACGTGCTCGGTGCTCCTTTTCCTGTAGTCCACAATAACCTCCTTAGTCTTGGTTACGTTGAGGGATAGGTTGTTATTCTGGCACCACCCGGCCAGGTCTCTGACCTCCTTCCTATAGGCTGTCTCGTCGTTGTTGGTGATCAGGCCTACCACTGTTGTGTCATCAGCAAATTGAATGATGGTGTTGGAGTCGTGCCTGGCCATGCAGTCGTGGGTGCACAGGGAGTAATGGAGAGGACTGAGCACGCACCCCTGGGGATCTCCAGTGTTGAGGATCAGCGTGGCAGATGTGTTGTTGCCTACCCTCACCACCTGGGCCCGGCCCATCAGGAAGTCCAGGATCCAGTTTGAGAGGGAGGTTTTTAGTCCCA
Organism: Oncorhynchus clarkii lewisi; assembly: GCF_045791955.1. Classification (NCBI taxonomy): domain Eukaryota; kingdom Metazoa; phylum Chordata; class Actinopteri; order Salmoniformes; family Salmonidae; genus Oncorhynchus; species Oncorhynchus clarkii. The sequence continues at coordinate 40,962,781 of NC_092173.1, read as the reverse complement.
GGTTCCTTACCTAACCTTAGCTATAACCTTAACCTCTAACCCCGAACCTAACACTAACCTTAACCCCTAAGCCTAACCTTAACCTTTAGCCTAGCTAACTTTAGCCACCTAGCTCACCTAGCTAACATTAGCCAAATTGGAATTTGTGTAATCTAGGTTCTGAAGAAAGAAAACCATGTAATACACACGAAATGAGAGAGCTTAAAGTTCCTATGTGTCCACATCACTAAGGACCTATCATGGTCCAAACACACCAACACAGTCGTGAAGAGGGAAGGACAATGCCTCTTGGAGGCTGAACGAATTTGGACTGGGTCCTCAGATCCTCAAAAGGTTATACAGCTGCACCATCGAGAGTATCTTGACTGGCTACAACATCGCTTGCTATGGCAAATGCTTGGCAGACTGTAAGGCGCTACAGAGGGTGTTGCGTTCAGCCCAGTACATCACTGGGGTTGAGCTACCTGCCATCCGGGTCCTCTATACCTGGCGGTGTCATTGACTGCCCTTTCTTTATTTAGCCCATTTCTTCTTTCTTTTAAACTCTGCATTGTTGGAAAAGGGCTCACAAGTAAGAATTTCACTGTAAAGTCTACGCCTGTTGTATTCGGCGCATGTGACAAATTACATTTGATTTGATTGATTTGATTTGAAATGCATAATGAATACATTTATCTTTCGTGTGCCTGTCACTATTTTCAAATATATAGTTTGTTTCTACTGTATTTCACAATGATCTGTGATAGTGTGTTGAGACGGGAACAGCTGAACAGGGAAACAGCCTGAGTCGTATAAAATAGAACATACAGGTTCATGAATTAAACGTTTCGAGTTTATGCCGCAAGTTGTTGGTAGACGGTAACAGATGGTGGTAAATTGCGTCATTCTGTCATTGTGCCACATTATCCCAAGAGGGAGTTATAACGTTGATCTATCGGTAGTCTAAACTGTGGCACAAATTGGGGGATTTTTCACACCTAGCCCAGCTATCCATTTGTAAATTAATGGAGGTGTGAATGTTTCAGTCCCAGAGTCTCTTTCCTCTTGCACTAGAGTCCTACATCAGGCAACAACAACAAAAAATCAGCTGGCAGATGGTCCCGGAATTGAGAGAGAACTTGGTTAAATTCAATGGAGCAATTACACTTGACATGTGGACTGACCATTTAAAAAAAATAGGATACTTGTGCCTTGCAGTCCATTACATAAAGGAAGAGTGGGTGTTATCCACCACTGAGTGGAACAGTGCAGCTCAAAACTGCAGATAACATCAGGCCAGCTACTGTCTGTGATTTATTTAGAATTCAAGGCACACTAACCAGCATGGGTACCACAGCGATCTGCAGCAATACTCCATCCCGTCTGTTTTTTCCTTAGTGCGACATTACATTGTTTTTCAACAGGACAATGACCCAACACACCTCCATGCTGTGTAAGGGCTATTTGACCAAGCAGGAGAGTGATGGAGTTCTGCATCAGATGAACTGGCCTCCACAATCCCCCGACTTCAACCTAATTGAGATGGTTTGGGATGATTTGGACCGCAGAGTGAAGGAAAAGCAGCCAACATGTACTCAGTATATGTGGGAACTCCTTCAAGACTGTTGGAAAAGCATTACAGGTGAAGCTGGATGAGAGAATGCCAAGAGTGTGCAAATCTGTCATCAAGGCAAAGGGTGGCTGCTTTGAAGAATCTCAAATGTAAAACATATATTCTACTTGTTTAACAATTTTTGGGTTAATACATGAATCCCTATGTGTTATTTCATAGTTCAAACCCTCAAATGAGTAGGTGTGTCCAAAATGTTGACTTGTACTGTATATCACTGAATGACCAAAAATATTGGAATAAAGTAGGCTACTGAAATTGAAGGTATCCAAGTGTTGCTTACTGAAACACCCAAAGTCATCCAACTGTTATAACAGGATTTGAGACAAGCATTGGGACTGGTCTTTGTAAGTCAATGGGATTTTTATTTTCACTGGATCTCGTTTGGATATTGGTTAGACTACAATTAGGCTGTGGAGCTGTTATGATTATTTTGCTCCCTACTTGCAGTCGCTTAGCAGCCTAGGTCCACTACTGACCGGTCACGTTGTACAGCGCCATATTTTCCTAATGGAAATTCTGAGGCCTAAATAGGATACTGTAAAATGCATTTGAGTTTTTCGTGGAATAGAAACACCATAATATTAATCAATTGAATTAAGCTCCATTTCTAACAGTACAAACAGCACAACAAATACAATAATAATTTACAGACAAATTACTATAAATCCCATATAGTCTCTAGTACAGCTAATGTTAAAAACCCTCAAATGCATTTGTGAATTCAATGAATTCAATTATTGAAAAGTTATTTCAATAACTTAATTTCAATAAAAACCTTGAACCCACCTGTCCCTGACTTTTCCTAAATATCTGTATTTTACACTCTAGCAGTACATGAAGATACATATCATAAAATACACGTATTTTCTGAGCATTTCATCCTCAAAGCACCATGTGCTATAATAGCTGAAGCTTTGGCTACACCATGTATGAAAATAACTTGTTCATTAGCAGACATCACATGCTTATATTCCCCAGCCTTTTACAATATGAATATATGATGGACTATAACAGAATACAATGGAAAGGATATTTTTCCCCAGATGGCCATTTGTTTATTGTCGTTAGTAGACATGTAGTCGTGGTTATTCTAGGAAAACATATTTTGAAAGAGAGACCATCTGTAAAATGTTTTCTGTCTGAAAGTATGTTAACTAAAAACCTTAGAATATGCTATTTTGGATAGGGTATAGCAATCAAAATGTCTGACCTGCATGGGCCTTTAGGATTATTTGGAAAAGTAAGCAAGCACCAACAAGCTTCATAAAGATGCCCTCAAAGATGCCCTCTGGTGGTCAAAACTAGCATTAAAAGCAACAATGGCTCACAGTAAAATACTATGACATCATGCATTCAAACATGCCATAACATTACACAGCATCTCGCAACCTGTGCTGCAGTATGACTCTACTTTAAAATGACTCTACTTTAAAATGACTCTACTTTAAAATTACTCTACTTTAAATTACCCACTGTAATTTTGCCGATTAAGTTATAAATCACACAATTTCATGTGTATAACATCTTAAGGTTTGCATCAATATACTGAGAGCGTCTTCGTTTCTAAAAGGACGGGGTGTTTATGTTTTTTTTCAGAGCCCCCGTACTGCACAATGAGGATGAGGAAGTGAATAGAGATTTTGTTGAAAGAAAGCTAACTTTAAGATAGCTAGGTAAGACAACCACCACAGGCGGCCGGTGGCACCGTCACTGGGGAGGCCGGGCTCATAGTAATGGCTGGAACAAAATCAATGGAATTGTACCGAACCCATCAAACGTATGTTTCCCATTCATTTCACACCATTCCATTTACTCCATTCCAGCCATTGTTATGAGCCATCCTCCCCTCAGCAGCCTCCTGTGACAGCCACATTTCACAGTCAAAGTAAGTCCATTTTTTTTCCTGACCCTGAGGAGGGGTTGAACAGGAAGCTGGTGGATGGTCCGCTGAGATCACCATCAGGGCCAAGGAGACTGGTGACATACAGCAGACAGTGTAGGATAGTCCAATGGTTTTCAGAACTGTCTCTGGGGACCCTCAGATGTTTCAGACTTTTGAATTAGCTCACCTGATTCACCAATCACAGGCTTGATGATTAGTTGAGAAGCTGAATCAGGTGTGCTATCTCAGGGAGAGTTCAAATACATGGAACGGCTAGGTGTCCCCGAGGAGATGGAATGGCCAGGTGTCCCTGAGGAGATGGAACGGCCAGGGTTCCCTGAGGAGATGGAACGGCCAGGGGTCCCTGAGGAGATGGAACGGCCAGGGGTCCCTGAGGAGATGGAACGGCCAGGGGTCCCTGAGGAGATGGAACGGCCAGGGTTCCCTGAGGAGAGGTTTTAAAGCCCTTGGGATAGGACATGAATTCCACCTCAGGACCCATAGTTCTAACATGAGAAAGAGGATCCATGCTGGGTTCTGTCTCACTCTCCATCTCTCCCTCTGACTTTGATAATACCACCATAGCCAGAACCGACACAGTAACTGAACTCATCATGGGGTTTTGTCAACACAACACAGGAGTTCATCCTTCCACCTTGCTGGTGATGGAGGGCTGATCATTTGAAGCTAAATCATGATTAGACACGGTGTTGTTGTGAATGAAGATTGATTTGTCACGGCTGTGTGGGAGGATATTGGTACAGTTCTTTAACCGGCAGTTGTGTTGACAGCTGTTGGCAGGGCTGAGTGAATGTGTCAAGGGGGTCAGTATGCAATCAGAGAACATTATGATGCATTTAGTTGGGCTAGGTAGTGAATTATAAAACCAGGGAGGGCTGACATTTTGTCATGCACCTAGAATTGATTTGAAGTAAAAGATGAACTATAACAATGAACCCTACAGAATGTCTGTTTCTTAATCTTCTAAACCTTGTTTGCTTGCTTTCTTTGTTTGTTTGCTCGTTGTTTGTTAACGTTGTACTGCAGTGGGCTAAATCAGGGTCACACAGAGTGGTAGTATTAAACATATCTACTTTGAAACCAAAGTCTAAAAAAGAAGACACCTGTAGCATTTCAGATAAATAGTTGAAATGTATTCAATTTTGAGTTTGCATCCCAATATTACACTTTATATACATCACAGAATACTGAAATATAACAAAAGAATTTGACATAGAAACATTTGATTTGATTTGATTCATTATGAAATTACTAAAAATATTAATAACATTTAAATCATGAGGCCACTAGGGGGCGCTTTGGTCTTTCGTCTGCAGGAAAGCGGTATGAGCATTGCTTGCCAGCTACACTGTGAAAATTATTAACAAAATTGAATTGCACTGTGAAGTCATCATCCCAGCAATTGATGTGTTTCACTGCACCATTATTTAGGACAACTGCATTTTCTCTAATGGGGAAATAGCCTGGAGAGGGCAAAAGTCAAGCAGGAATGCTGGGCTGTGGGGGAATAGCCTGGAGAGGGCTGAAGCCAAGCAGGAGTGCTGGGCTGTGGGGGAATAGCCTGGAGAGGGCTGAAGCCAAGCAGGAATGCTGGGCTGTGGGGGAATAGCCTGGAGAGGGCTGAAGCCAAGCAGGAATGCTGGGCTGTGGGGGAATAGCCTGGAGAGGGCTGAAGCCAAGCAGGAATGCTGGGCTGTGGGGGAATAGCCTGGAGAGGGCTGAAGCCAAGCAGGAATATTGGGCTGTGGGGGAATAGCCTGGAGAGGGCTGAAGCCAAGCAGGAATGCTGGGCTGTGGGGGAGAGAGGAAATTAATATTAATGCTATTAGCTGTCTAGGGATGGGCTTATGAAAGGCTTATGTTTCAATACCTTTCAAAACAGAAAACAGTGGAAAACAGAGCGATGAAGGACGCAATAAGTGTGTGTGTGTGTGTGTTGGAGTGTAGTAGTGTGCGTGTGTTTGTGTCGATGTGTTTGTGTGGGTTTGTGTGAGTTTGTGTGTGTGAGTGTGTATGTTTGTGTGAGTGTGTGTTTGTGTGTGAGTGTGTTTGTGTGAGAAAATAACATGAGGGTTGCAATCTGAGCCCTCTACTCAGCAATATTTACATCAACAAATTGGCCACTATTATAGAAAAATCCTCAACCCCTGGTGTTAGTCTCCACAATTCAGAGGTTAAATGCCTGCTCTTCGCAAATGCCCTATGCCTGCTGTCACCCACAGCACATTGCCTACAGCAGAGGATTTCGCCAAATGGGACAAACACCCTGTTATGTTTGTTCCTTATATAATGACAAACCGGGGCGCAAGTTTAACTACTTTTAATGAACTTCAGCTAGAAAACTCCATGTTTAGCCATGCAAGGCCTTCTTCAACTATCCGCATAGCCTGCTGGGTAACGTAGTCTAAATGTTATTAACACATAACAACAACAACACAACAACACAAAATAAAACTACTTTTCTATGTAACTATACATGTCACATCACATTTGTTTACTCAACCTGCATAACATGCAATTTTCAATGACACACATTTCTTTCCCAAAATTTTTTTCCTTAAAAATAAAATATTTTTTCATCTAAATTTTTTTTTCATCTAAATATAGTCTGTCCAACAAAACTCTATTGTGGCTCTATTTCTTTTCACAATAACAAAACTTTCAGTCCAGGTGCCCCTTTTTTGATATTTTCTTTTTAGCAATTCTCCATAAGCATTTCAGGGGGTCTGACAGTCCTTTTTGGTCGTTCTGCTGAAGTGCTTCCTGAAACAGTTGGACAGCGTTTGTTGTCAGTCAGGGTGTTCTGACTGAATTGTCCATTTCTAAAGGCATTTGAGGCTTCAGCAGTATCCTCCTGATGATCCTCAGTCCCCTGAGTGAATGGCTGAAGCCTTAGATCCAATCTGTTTCGTCTCAGTTGTGATCCATGCTCCATTTGGATCTCATAGGATCGTGGTGCAACTTCTCTCTGCACACACCCTTGCTGCATCCAGGTTCCTGTAGTGATATCTCGGAGTCGTACATGATCTCCAGGTTTCAGTTCAGGTAAGTGTCTTGCACTTTAGTCGGGTCGCTGTTTTTGTTTGTCTTTCTGTTTTTCCTTTGCGAGTTTGACTATGTGAGCACCTCTGGGTGTTAGCAAGTCCTCATGGATGAGTAGGTTGGTTCTGATGCGACGTCCCATCAACATTTTGCAGGTGAAAGTCTGTTCTGCAGCGGTGAGCCGCGGTAGATCATCAGATTCTTTAGGAAATCCTCCTTTCCATCGTGTGCCTTTTTCATCAGACTTTTGACAATTTTGTAGTAGGGTCTGTTGGGTATTGGATGAGGCATTAGCGGCTCTGCTTGCTGCTTTGGCCTGTAGGTCAAACACAGTTCACATGAAGCAGTGGTATGGCTGATTTCCTGGTTCATTCTTGGCCAGTACATTACTTCTCGTGCTCGTCGTTTGCATTTTCCCCTCGTGTATTTTCTGTAGCATTTCTTTGCGTAGTGTCATGTGAATGACAATCTTGTTGCCTTTGAACACTATGTCATCCACAACGGTGAGCTCTGCTCTGCACATCCAGTAATCCTGTATTCTCCTTGGACAGTTGTTTTTCTGTGCAGGCCATCCTATCAGTGTTGTTTCTTTCAACTCTGTCATTGTTTGGTCAGCTGCGGTCTCTCTTTTGATCTGCTCCATTCTCTCAGAAGACACAGGAAGTGATGCTACGATCCTGTCGACGTAGGCCTGAATCTCAGTGTTTTTCTGTGTGTCGAAGCTCTCCTTGTCGATCGAGAAAGAGTGTCGGCGGCGAACAGGAACTTTCCCGGGGTATAGATCATCTTCACATCATACTTTTGCAGTCGGATCAACATTCTCTGGATTCTCATTGGACAATCATTCAGTGGCTTAGACATGAGTGACACCAATGGTTACCTGCTGGGTAATGTAGTCTAAATGTTATTAACACATAACAAAACACACCCCATTGAAACCCTGCATGCAGAGTTCTGTAAGATTCTCCTACATGTCCAGAGAAAACCTACAAACGATTTTTAAATTATATATATTTTTATTTCACCTTTATTTAACTTCTTAAGGTATAGGGGGCAGCATTTTCACTTTTGGATAAATTGCGTTCCCACTTTCGACTTCCTGCCAGGAATATAAGATATGCATATTATTAGTAGATTTGGAAAGAAAACACTGAAGTTTCTAAAACTGTTTGAATCATGTCTGTGAGTATAACAGAACTTATGTAGCAGGCAAAACCCTGAGGACAAACCGTTTTTTTTGGTCTCTGTCTGTTCACTGAGTTGTCATTGGCAAATTATATTTCTTAGGAACCTGTTTTCAGTTCCTACCGCTTCCACTGGATGTCACCAGTCTTTGGAATTTGGTTGAGGTTATTCATTTGTGCAATGAAGAAGTAGGCCTGCCCCTGTGAAGAGACATGGGTTATAAACTATGAAACACACCCTTCTCTCCCTCCACTATGTAAGCCCTTGACGAAAATGTAACCTTCTGTTCCGAGGACGATAGGACGACGGTCCATACGTTATAAAAGACTAACATGTCAACTACAGAACTAAGCAAACCTCAGCGTGAGCTTTGGTTGTGAATGGTATGAACTTTAAACTCTTATTCACTACAGAAGTGAGACATCCTAGCCGGTGAGTTAGCAACAGCAGCTGTAAACGTGGGCTAGAAAAGGATGGACGTATCCAGTCTAACACACAACGAAGATACTACAACGTATCCAATTTACCACCAGAGACATTCTTTCGAGGACAGGAAGATCTCTGTTGGGCAACACAACCAGCATCTACGACCAACCTACCGATCCGAAGCTCAGAGTAAATATTTATTGCATTTTCCTTTTCCAAATGGGTGGTATTTTAGAATGCATAAGATACTGTATTTACGATAGCACAGCTTCTACCTTTGTTCCTCAGTCTTCCCGCTCTTTCACTCAAACCCAACCCCCTCCCTTTGTGTAACCAGCCGTCATGTCGGCTCCGTCCTCCAGGGACGTTTTCTGTATGACATAATTTGCATTCTGTGTATATGTAATTATGTGTGATTAGTTAGGTATTTAGTAAATAAATAATTAAACCCAATTTTGTATTGCTGATTCAACTTGTTAGCCAGGGTTCGTGAAGATAACCAAGATTTTACAACTTTCAGATGAGACTGAAATAAGGTGACAATTAATATTGACTGCCATTGATGTAAAATATGACTAGGTCTTTAAGAGTTTATTCGGAAGATAACAGCTCTTTAAACACTCTTTCGTGGTGCCCCGACTTTCTAGTTAATTACATTTACATGATTAGCTCAATCAGGTAATATTAATTACAAGGAAAGGATTTTATAGAATAGCATGTCATATGCCATATGTCAATCCGGCATAGCCAAAGACACGACAATAGAAGGAATGAAAGTCTATATACAGTGTGTGCAAATGGCATGAGGAGGTATAGCAATAAATAGGTCATAGTAGCAAATGAATTACATTTTAGCAGATTAAAAAACTGGAATGATAGATGAGCAGATGATGGTGTGCAAGTAGTGGTACTGGTGTGCAAAAGAGCAGCAAAGTAAATAAAAACAATATGGGGATGAGGTAGGTAGATTGGGTGGGCTATGTACAGCTGAGTGAGCTGCTCAGATAGCTGATGTTTAAAGTTAATGAGGGAAATATAAGTCTGCAGCTTCAGCTATTTTTGAAATTCGTTCCTGTCACTGGCAGCAGAGAACTGGAAGGAAAGGCGGCCAAAGGAGGTGTTGGCTTTGGGGATGAGCAGTGAGATATACCTGCTGAAGCGCATTCTACGGGTGGGTGTTGTTATCGTGATCAGTGAGCTGAGATAAGGCGGAGCTTTACCTAGCATAGACTTGTTGATGACCTGGAGCCTGCATGCAGGGCAGAATTGGGCCAATATCCATTATTAATAAAAACTAGATGTTTTGGAAACATCTAAAAAACTCTGACCCCCTCTCATATCATTACGAAGCCCTGCAATGCCAAGAGCTGAGCAAAGAAAAGAGTCCCCTCATCCAGCTGGTCCTGGGGCTGAATTCACAAACCTGTTCTATGAACACACTGAAGCCTCAGGACTAGAACATCCAATCAATCAGAATAAAACAAATTACAACAAATTCAAAACAAAACTACATTGCTTATTGTGAAACACAAGCACAAGTAAAATGCAGTGCTATCTGACCCTAAATCAACAGTACACCGTGGCTAACTATTTGATCATGGTTACAGATCAAAACTTTAGAAGAGCCTTGATAAAGTATAGGCTCAGTGAAAACAGCCATGCCATTGAGAAAGGTAGACACAGGAAACACTGGCTCCCTGTAGAGGAAAGGCTGTGCAGCCACTGCACCACAGCAGAACATGAGACAGAGCTGCATTTCCTAAAAAAAATCTGAAATATAAAAAAATTAGAGAGTGTCATTTCCTCAAATTTGAAACCCTTATACAAGGATCAAAGATCTCTCTGATGAGAATAGGCTACCTGTCCTGTTGGGGAAGGACGCAGAGAGCTGTGGGCTGGCTACTTTGTTGCCTGCCATAAGATGAAGGGCAGTGAATGACAGACCAACCAACCTGCACATGTCATTGTTATTGTTCAATGTTATTGTTGTTACTGTTGTCCCATTGACAATTTTTTTCAGCAAACTTTAACGTGTAAATATTTGTATGAACATAACAAGATTCAACAACTGAGACATAAACTGAACAAGTTCCACAGACATGTAACTAACAGGAATTGAATAATGTGTCCCTGAACAAAGGGGGGTCAAAATCAAAAGTAACAGTCAGTATCAGGTGTGGCCATCAGCTGCATTAAGTACTGCAGTACATCTCCTCCTCAAGGACTGTATCAGATTTGCCCAATCTTGATGTGAGATGTTACCCTACTCTTCCACCAAGGCACCTGCAAGTTCCCGGACATTTCTGAGGCGAATGGTCCTAGCCCTCACCCACCGATCCAACAGGTCCCAGAAGTGCTCAATGGGATTGAGATCCGGGCTCTGTGCTGGCCACAGCAGAACACTGACATTCCTGTCTTGCAGGAAATCACTCACAGGAAGAACAGTATGGCTGGTAGCATTGTCATGCTAGAGGGTCATGTCAGGATGATCCTGCAGGAAGGGTACCAGATGAGGGAGTCTTCCCTGTAACGCACAGCATGGAGATTGCCTGCAATGACAACAAGCTCAGTCCGATGATGCTGTGACACACCGCCCCAGACTATGACGGACCCTCCACCTCCAAATCAATCCCTCTCCAGAGTGCAGGCCTCCTTGTAATGCTCATTCCTTTCGACCATAAACCCGAATCCGACCATCACCCTTGATGAGACAAAACCGCGACTCGGCAGTGAAGAGCATTTTTTGCGTGTCCTGTCTGGGCCAGCGACGGTGGGTTTGTGCCCATAGGCGACGTTGTTACCGGTGATGTCTGGTGAGGACCTGCCTTACAACAGGCCTATAAGCCCTCAGTCCAGCCTCTCTCAGCCTATTGCAGACAGTCTGAGCACTGATGGATGGATTGTGCGTTCCTAGTGCAACCCGGGCAGTTGTTATTGCCATCCTGCACCTGTCCTGATGTTCTGATGTACCGATCCTGTGCAGGTGTTGCTACATGTGGCTTGCCACTACGAGGACGATAAGCTGCCCGTCCTGTCTCCCTGTAGCGCTGTCTCAGGCGTCTCACAGTACGGCCATCGCAATTTATTGCCCTGGCCCACTCTGCAGTCCTCATGCCTCCTTGCAGCATGCCTAAGGCACATTCACGCAGATGAGCAGGGTCACTGGGCATCTTTCTTTTGGTGTTTTTCAGAGTCAGTAGAAAGGCCTCTTTAGAGTCCTAAGTTTTCATAACTGTGACCTTAATTGCCTACTGTTTGTATGCTGTTAGTGTCTTAAACCTCTCTGGGATAGGGGGCAGTATTTTCACGTCCTGATGAAAAGCGTGCCCAAAGTAAACTGCCTCCTACTCAAGCCCAGAGGGTAGGCTATGCATGTAATTAGTAGATTTTGATAGAAAACACTCTGAAGTTTCTAAAACTGTTAGAATAATGTCTGTGAGTATAACATAACTGATCTGGCAGGCGAAAACCCGAGCACAATCCATCCAGGGAAAACCTTTTTTGAGGTCACTGTGTTTTCCAATGGTGTCTATGGGAGACCTGATTTATGAGAGTCCAGATTGCAGTTCCTATTGCTACCACTAGATGTCAACAGTCTTTAGAAATTGTTCGATGTTGTTCTTTTGAGAAATGAAGAAGTAGGGCTGTTCTTTGTAGGTACTCTGAAGGGCTTTAGTCTTTTGTTATGCGTGAACTTGGAGCTCACTTCACATTGTTTTTATCCGGTATTAGAAACAGTTTATTCCGTCTTAAATGTTATCATTTATTTACATTTTAGGATACCTGAGATTGGATTAGGAATGTTGTTTGAAATGTTTGGACCAAGTTTACAGGTAACTTTACAGGTAAATTAGATACTCTGTAGTCATGTTGGGCGAGTTGGAACTGGTGTATTTCTGAATCAAACGCACTAAATAAATTGACATTTTGGGGACATAAAGAAGGAATTTATCGAACAAAACAACCATGTGTCAATGAGACATTTGAGATTGCAAAAAGAAGAAGATCAAAGGTAAGGCATTTAATATGTCTATTTTTCTGGCTTAAATCATGCCCCATTGCAGTTCTTAGGGCTTCCACTAGATGTCAACAGTCTTTAGAAAGAGTTTCAGGCTGGTTTTTGGAAAAATTACCCAGAAATTGTAGTTTTTCTAGGTGGCTCCCATTTTGGCTGTAGTGTTTCCAAGCGCGTGGAATAGAGCGCGTTCTTTGGTATTTTTCTCCGGGAAAAACAATAACGATTCTCCGTCTTAAATTTGATTGTTTATTTACGTATTACGGTACCTAAGGTTTGATTATAAACGTTGTTTGACTTGTTTGGAAAAGTTTATTAGTAACGTTCGGGATTCATTTTGTATGCATTTTGATGGTGGATTAATGACTGAAGTGCGCCAGCTAAACTGAGTTTTTATGGATATAAAGAAGGACATTATCGAAAAAAGGACCATTTGTGATGTAACTGGGACCTTTTGGAGTGCCAACCGAAGAAGATCATCAAAGGTAAGGCATTTTTTATATAGCTATTTCTGACTTTCGTGTTGCACATGCCTGGTTGAAATATGTTTTTCATGTGTTTGTATGCGGGGCGCTGTCCTCAGATAATCGCATGGTTTGCTTTCGCCTTAACTTCTTGAGAATACTTGACACGCAGACGTCCCAAGTATGCCCCTGGAAATGCAAATGCGCTACGCTAAATGCTAAATGTACTCGTTACAACTCAATCTTTGATCAAAATTCACAAGCAGGGTATTGAATTAAAGCTACACTCGTTGTGAACCTAGCCAGCAAGTCAGATTTTTAAAATGCTTTTCGGCGAAAGCATCAGAAGCTATTATCTGATAGCATGCACCCCCCAAAATGCCAGCTCGACACGTAAACAACAGATTTTGCGATAGCCGGCGCTACCCAAAACGCAGAAATAAAATATAAAACATTCATTACCTTAGACGAGCTTCTTTCTTGGCACTCCTATATGCCCCATAAACATCACTATTGGGTCTTTTTTTCGTTTAAATCGGTCCATATATACCCAAAATAGCTTTGTATGGAAGCTGTGTCATTCAGAAAAAATCAACGTTTTTAAACGCTGCGTAATTTTTTTAAATTAAAAAAGTCGACGATAAACTTTCACAAAACACTTCGAAATCCTTTTGTAATCCAACTTTAGGTATTAGTAAACGTTTATAATCTATCAAAATGATTACAGGGCGATGTCTCTTCAATAGGTCCTCACTTCAAAAACAATGCCATCTGATCTCTCCTTAAACTGCATCCGGGTGAAGACTGGGAAACTGGAGTTCAGACAGATGTATTTTCCAACAATTAATTCAATTGAAAATTAGTACAATGGCGCCATCGTGCGGAATTTGTATGAGGTGCAGGCAGATTCCCATTAAATTCTGTTCTCTTTTAACAACTGGTGGAAGTGACTTATGGAAATTATTTTTTGCTTTCAGAGAGCAGTTTTTCTTGCGTTTTTCAATGAAACACACGATCTGTTATAGTCACAGCCGTGATTTAACCAGTTTTATAAACTTCAGAGTGTTTTCTATCCACACATACTAATCATATGCATATACTATATTCCTGGCATGAGTAGCAGGACGCTGAAAAGTTGCGCGATTTTTAACAGAATTTTCAAAAAAGGTGGGGGTAGAAGTAAGAGGTTTTAAGTAGCTAGGTCACAAAAATCAAAAAAGCAATCAAATTAACCGTTTACCTTTGATGATCTTCGGATGTTTTCACTCACGAGACTCCCAGTTACACAACAAATGTTCCTTTTGTTCCATAAAGATTATTTCTATACCAAAATACCTCTGTTTGTTTGTGGCGTTATGTTCAGAAATCCACAGGAAAGAGCGGTCATGACAACGCAGATGGAAATTCCAAATAGGCTTCATAATGTCCACAGAAACATGTCAAACGTTTTTTATAATCATTCCCCAGGTAGTTTTTAAAATATATATTCGATAATATATCAACCGAGTGTGTAGGTTTTTCAATAACAGCGGGAGGAACAATGGCGGCTTTACTCTGTAGCGCAAAAACTCACTCTGAGAGCCCCAACCTATCCACTTACGCAATGTGATCTTTCACGCTCATTTTTCAAAATAAAAGCCTGAAACTCTGTCTAAAGACTGTTGACACCCCAGGGAAGCCAGAGAAAAAGGAATCTGGTTGATATCCCTTTAAATGAAGGATAGGCATGCATAGGAACAGAAGGGTTTCAAAATAAGAGGCACTTCCTGATTGGATTTTCCTCAGGTTTTCGCCTGCAATATCAGTTCTGTTATACTCAGAGACAATATTTTGACAGTTTTGGAAACTTTAGAGTGTTTTCTATCCTAATCTGTCAATTATATGCATATTCTAGGGTCTGGTCCTGAGAAATAGGCCGTTTACTTTGGGTACGTTATTTTTCTAAGCATAAAAATAGTGCCCCCTAGCTTCAAGAGGTTTTAACAACAAGTTCATCTTTAAAATTGTGTAAAATACTTGTATGTTTGAGGAATTTTAATTATGAGATTTCTGTTGTTTGAATTTGGCGCCCTGCACTTTCACTGGCTGTTGTCATATCGACGCCGTTAACGGGATCTCAGCTGTAAGAAGTTAACCTCTTATGGCTGCATCCCTTTGTTCTCAATTTCCGCATGAAGACATACCCTAATCTAACTGCCTGTAGCTCAGCCCCAGAGGCAAGGATATGCATATTCTTGGTATCATTTGAATGGAAACATTCTGAAGTTTGTGGAAATGTTAATTGAATGTAGGAGAATATAACACAGTAGATCTGATGGAAGAAAAGAGAAAGAAAGAGCATACGTTTTCTTTTTTTTATTGTTGTAGCATCATATTTCACATGTACTAGAATAGCCACACAGTCAGATAGGATGCTGGCGATAATTTGGATGGATAACAAAAGAGAGCAACTGTAGGTGTGCAAAGTTTCAGACTGATAACTTCAGGAATGGGTGAGCTACATGACATTTAGCATGAAGTCATATTAGAAAATACATATTTTTAAAAAACAGTACACCCTTTGGAAGTCCTCTACACAATATTTTGCTGCCTGTGCCATGTCCCATAGCAGTCTCTTTCTGATGTAAAGCAGAGGCAAACTGAACAAGTGGTGCAGTTCATGCGACACAGAACACAACGACGCCTCCATGCTGTGCCCTTTTGACCCTGAGGCACAGTCATGCCTGCAGTAATGAACTGTGGCATATGAACACCACTGGGGGCAGAGGTAGAGTGGGCAGCTTGGCACCGTCCAATGATGGTTTGCAGTTACACAAACCACTCCTTGACCCCTACAATACAGAGAGGCTCATTTCTTTTCTGGAGGAACTGCATGATTGACTTGTGCCAGCGGACGAAAGGGGGAAAAGAAACTCCCCTAACTTCATTGTTGTGTGAGATAATGTGGCATTCCACCACTCTGCTGCAGTCACATACTGGTTTGCTGCACATCCCAGGATGTCAGTACTATTCCTGCCTCCATACATCCTATTCCTAAACCCCAAAGAGGAGTTTTTCTCTGCATGGAGGTGGAAGGTTAATGACCACCATCCACATGACCAGATGTCCTTACTGGATGCCATGAATGTGGGGTGTGGAGACACTTCTCCTGAAGTCTGACAGGGTTATTAGACATTCCAGAAGATACTTTGCAAGATGCATCGCCAAAGAACACATAGATGTAATTTAAAGAGAACTTCTGGCCAAATGCAGAGGAGAGGAAGAACTAGAACCCTCGCAGCACAGTATGAGTGATTATACTATACATGTGGTTCATGGTTTTTTGGTAATTATTTTTGCAGCCCTGGAATGTCAGGAATTAGTTTTTGTTTCAACTGTTTATTTTTCACAAGTAAATTACTATATGCAAAGATAGAGAAAATATAAAGACTATTGTAGCAAATTGCTGCATTTCTGATTCATTACATATACTTCAGTACAGTCAAAGTGAAAAGATGTTATTCTAATTCTATAATGAAATACAGATTTATGTGAAATCATTCAAACTTCAAAGAGGAAAGTTCATAATTTATATAATGCTCCCTGTTAGTGTTTTTTAGGTCAGTGTATTATGAGTGACAATGTATTCTTTCTGAGTGAGAATTGTTGCCAGTGTTATGTTCGAACAAGCTTATTTTGAGACATGCAATGAAGTGTTTTGGTGGTTTGAGTGAGTTTGCGGTGAGATGAACTGTTTGGCCAAAATGCATGTTGGTAATGCAGACTGTGTGAAGAGTTTTGAAAAAGTGGCTTCAGTATTGACCGATGCTTGTTAGCAATTAAAACAAATACGAACAACTGCTCACACAGACTCCAGTCGGATATTCTAAACAGAATATCAACCATTCACACAGATGGGGTTGAACCGCTCACACAGATTCTGACCCTGGCAACTCACACAGATATTGCCCTGTGTTAACACCTCTTTTTCTTTTAGGCCTTTCATATGCCTGCTATAAGAAATTCCAGTCTCACCTTTTTATTTATCTATGTTCGGGATTCCTTGTCCACCCGCTGGATCCCATCCTCGTCAGCAGATTGTCATAAAAACAATTTTATTAAGTGAGAGAGACTTTGTTGTTTTTTCAAACAATCAATATTTATTATCAAGAATTGCAATAATGGAGCTGGTCAAGGACCAATCGTAGGTGACTTGTTGTGAGCCCATTAATACAAGAAATGCTCAGGTCTTATATAGTAGACATAAAAATGCTTAGCGTGGCTGGTTCCACCCCTGCCCTGCAGATCGGGACATCACAACATTGGTTAAATATGCCTACTTGAATAATATTTCAAACATACCATGATATTTTCCCGGACACTGTGTGTGTTTGTTTGTGTGTGTGAGTGAGTGTTCAACAGGATCTCACATTGAGGTCCCTGTCCTCTGTTCTAGCTGTCTCACCAGGACTCTGATCTTGGCCAATAGGAGCTCTCTGAACTTGTCTCCCATGAAGAAGTAGAACACAGGGTTAATAACACTATGGACGAATGCCACCGGCCTGGTCAGGATGTATGCACTCTGTATATATATCTTGTGGCAGTCAGACAGCCCTGCCCAGGGATGCCGCGACGCTATCCTCACATTCCTCATCAAATGATAGGGCAGATACAGTACCAGAAACATGGTCGCTACAGCAGAGACCACACGTACGGGCTTGCGGAACGATGTCCCCGTGCCCTGAATCACTTCCGCCTGGACACGGAGAAGCCGGTTGATGTGGAAGCTGAAGAAGCCAAGCCCCAGTAGAGGCAGCAGGTAGCCAGTCACCGTCAGGCCCAGGCTGTATCCCAGCAAGTTCTCCATAACCCCCAGGCTCCCAAAGTCCTTACATAAGCTCCAGTTCCCTTTCTGCATGTCCTGGACGATGTAGAATATTAGGGGGGCCACCTGCATGTTAACTGCCACCCAGGTCATGAGAGACAAGCAGAGGGCCGCCTTCTTGGTCAACAGGAAGTGAAGTCGTGACGGGTGTCGTACGAGCAGGAAGCGGTCCATGCTGACCCACACCATGAAAAGGATGGAGGAGTAGAGGTTGGTATGGAGGATATAGCGGTTGATGATGCAGCCGAAGCCGCTGTATTCTGATTTGGCGTTGGCGTACAGGTAGGAGAGGTGTGGCAGCGTGCACAGAAAGATGAGATCAGAGACAGCGAGGTTGAACAGGTAAACATTGGTGCTCTTCCACTCTGGCAGGCAGAACACGTAACCCAGGACCACCAGCAGGTTGCTGGGGAAACCCAGGGCAAACTCCAGGGCATAGGCGGGAGTCAGGTAGTACTGCAACAGGAAGTCATCTAGCATTGTACAGTTATACACCTGGAGAGGGGAGGAGAAGAGAGGGGGGAGATGAGAGAAGAGGAGTGCTGCCACTAAAATTGCACTCAATGAGCTGTATACCACAGGATTCATCCAATGGCATTGAGGAGTACACCACCTCAGTCATCGGCTATATCAATAATTTAATCTACGACGTCGTCCCCACAGTGACCGTACATACACTACAGTTCAAAAGTTTGGGGTCACATAGAAATGTAAAAAAGAAAAGCACCTTTTTCATCCATTAAAATAACATAAAATTGATCGGAAATACAGTGTAGACATTGCTAATGTTGTAAATGACAATTGTAGCTGGAAACGGCAGATTTTTTAATGGAATATCTACATAGGCAACCAGAGGGCCATTATAAGCAACAATCACTTCTGTGTTCCAATGTCACGTTATGTTAGCTAGTCTCAGTTTATAATTTTAAAAGCTAATTGATCATTAGAAAACCATTTTGCAATTATGCTAGCACAGCAGAAAACTGTTGTTCTGATTAAAGAAGCAGTAAAACTGGCTTTGGTAAGACTAGTTGAGTATCTGGAACATCAGCATTTGTGGGTTTGATTACAGGCTCAAAATGGTCAGAAACAAAGACCTTTCTTCTGAAACTCGTCAGTCTATTGTTGTTCTGAGAAATGAAGGCTATTCAATGGGAGAAAATACCAAGAAACTGAAGATCTTGTACAACTCTGTGTACTACTCCCTTCACAGAACAGCGCAAACGGGCTCTAACCAGAATAGAAAGAGGAGTGGGAGGCCCTGGTGCACAACTGAGCAAGAGGACAAGTACATTAGAGTATCTGGTTTGAGAAACAGACTTCTCTCAAGTCCTCAACTGGCAGGTTCATTAAATAGTAAACGCAAAACACCAGTCTCAACGTCAACAGTGAAGAGGCGCCTCCGGGATGCTGGCATTCTAGGCAGTGTTCCTCTGTCCAGTGTCTGTGTTATTTTGCCGTCTAAATCTTTTATTTTTATTGGCAAGTCTGAGATATGGCTTTTTCTTTGCAACTTTGCCTAGATGGCCAGCATCTCGGAGTCACCTCTTCACTGTTGACTTTGAGACTGGTGTTTTGCAGAAGTTTTTTCCATCTACGTAACATTGCAAAAATCAGAAACTGTCTGTTCCATATCTAGGAGACATAAGAAAGCTCAGGAAATATATACAGTATATAATTTTTTTTACACATATTATTTAACCCCTAATTTTTGTCGGGACATAGCTAGCTCCTTACTTCCATTCATTTGTATGGGTTACCTTCAGATGGGGGTTTAATAATATTTATATATATCTCCATACTTACAATCATTTGTATGGGTTACTTTCAGATGGAGTTTCAATATCGATACATATCTCCATACTTCCTTTAATTTGTATGGGTTACCTTCAATTGAAGGTTTAATATATATATATACATATATCTCCATACTTCCTTTAATATGTATGGGTTACCTTCAGTCCCGTGACACTTGTGGGGGTTGTAGAGCAAAAGGTTTCCCCTTAAAGGTTTCCCCTTACCAAAAGGTGGTTATTTAATGTTGTGTGCTACAGAAGTTCTCATGAGAAGACCTATTTTCGGGATGTCTCATGGTCTTGCAAACACCATTGTGGCTCGGCCACCTTCCACCACAGATGCAGAAGGCTGACATATATACAGTATACGTAAACAAGGTTGACAGATCGTAGCACAGTGTTGCAATGTTGTTTTTCGTCACAAAAGGGGCGGATTCTTGTAATACGCATTCTACGCACTTTTTTCTTAGCTGGAAATTGAGACCCGACTGGCAGCGTCAGTGGTGTATAGGTGAGGACGGAGTCAAGCGCAGGAAACAGAACTGAGTAAAATAACGTACTTTACTCAGTAGAATAAACCCACGTAGGGATAACAAATCCTAACACGCAAGACTAAACATAACAGGAACAATCACGCACCACACATACTGAGAACCAGAGGGTTAAATAGGGAAATAAGAATAACTTAATGGGAACCAGGTGTGTTCACTCAAGACATAACAAATGGAAAACAGAAACATGGATCGGTGGAAGCTAGAAAGCCGGTGACAACGAGCACCAAAAGCCACCTGAAAACGAGCGCCAAACGCCACCCGAACAAGGAGAGGCACCAACTTCGGCAGAAGTCGTGACAGTACCGACAGTACCACCCCGTAGTGCCGGAAGACGTGTGTAAACAGGTCCTCCGCAGTCTGTAGGGCCATAGGGAGACCGGACAAAGGAACTTAGAAAACCGATCCACAACAATCAGAATCGTGGTGTTCCCGTGTAGCGGAGGAAGATCCGTCACAAAATCCACCGACAGGTGCGACCACGGCCGTTGTGGAACGGGTAGGGGTTGTATTTTCCCTCAGGGTAGGTGTCTAGGTGCCTTGCACTGAGCTCACACTGAGCAGGAGGAGACATACACCCTCAATTCCTTAGCTAAAGTGGGCCACCAGTACTTCCCACTAAGACAGCGCAGTGTCCAATCGATGCCAGGATGACCAGAGGAAGGTGACATGTGAGCCCAACAAATCAATCGATCACGAACATCAGACGGAAAGTACTTAAGTCCAACTGGACACTGGGTAGGTGTGGGCTCCGCACATAACACCCATTGAATGTCCGCGTCAACATCCCATACCACCGGTGCCACTAGGCAAGAAGCCGGAAGTATGGGAGTAGGATCCGTGGACCGCTCCTCTGTGTCATACATCCGAGACAGTGCGTCTGCCTTAGCGTTCTGGGAACCTAGTCTGTATGATAGAGTGAACACAAAACGGGTGAAAAACATGGCCCACCTTGCCTAGCAAGGATTCAATCTCCTCGCCGCCCGGATGTACTCCAGATTGCTGTGGTCAGTCAAAATGAGAAAAGGGTGTTCAGCCCCCTCAAGCCAATGCCTCCACGCTTTCAGAGCCCCGACAATAGCCAACAGCTCCCCAAGCAATTCCCCCCACCCCCACCAAAAAAAATGTAGGCACTGAGCAAATTTCAGGTCTGCTGAGCACAAACTTGAAAATTGTGAATATTCTGTGCAACTTCACACACACATTTGCTGTGAAAACTGAGGATGTACCTGCTTTAGTTACAGTTTTAACAGTGGCCATATAGGCTAATGTGGCTATTGGATCATAATATAGGCCTACTGTATCAGAGTGGCCTAACACCAAAAACAATGGAGAAAATGCATCCCATAACATTTTAACATAGAAATAGCTGTTCTATCATTCAGCTTACAGTAGCAGCTAATGTGTGGTGTTCAATGTAAGCCAATGTAGGCTTGACATTACCCTGTTTAGCGACATCAGACAAGGAGGTGACTGACCATGCAGTTGTGTTGTTTGATGCAAAACATCACTTAACAGAATAAAATGCATTATTAATCCCATTCCATCATTACAGAGAATCAGACAAATGAAGCCACCCTCTGCCTATTGGCTACTTAATTTATTCAAGCCTGTGTCACGTCCTGACCTTAGTTCCTTTTTTATGTCTGTTTTAGTTTGGTCAGGGCGTGAGTTGGGATGGGCATTCTATGTTGTGTATTCTAGGTTTTGTATTTCTGTGTTTGGCCTGTTTATGGTTCCCAATCAGAGGCAGCTGTCGATCGTTGTCTCTGATTGATAACCATACTTAGACAGCCTGTTTTCCCACTATGGGTGGTGGGTAGTTATTTTCTGTTTAGTGTTTTTGTTGCACCTTACAGAACTGTTTTTTTTTTTTCGTGGTTTCCCCTTTGTTATTTTTGTGTTCGGTTTAATAAATATAACATGAACACTTACCACGATGCGCTTTGGTCTGATCCATCCTATTCCTCATCAGAAAAGGAAGGCAACCGTTACAGAACTACCCACCACAAATGGACCAAGCAGCGTGGTAACCAGGAGCAGAGGGTTCTGGACTCCTGGACATGGGAGGAGATACTGGAAGGCAAGGGACCCTGGGCACAGGCAGGGAAATATCGCCGCCCCAAGGAAGAGCTGTAGGCAGTGAAAGCTGAGCGGCAGCGATATGAGGTAAGGCAGCGCAACAGGCAAGAGAGGCAGCCCACAAAAAAATGTTTTGGGGTGGCACACCGGGATATTGGCGGAGTCAGGCGATAGAACCGAGCCAGTTCCCCGTGCTTACCGGAAGAAGTGCAGTACTGGTCAGGCACTGTGTTATGTGGTCAAGCGCATGGTGTCGCCAGTACGCGCTCATAGCCCGTTGCGCTATCGGCCAGCCCCCCGCAAGTGCCATGCGAGAGTGGGCATCCAGCCAGGGCGTATTGTGCTGGCCCAGCGTGTTTGGTCTCCGGTATGCCGTTTCAGTCCAGTGTATCCTGCGCCGGCTCTGTGTCTCCGGGGTGCTGGGAGGGTGCAGTGTGTCCTATGCCTGCGCTCCGCATTGATGAATACACTGATTCGGTGAGCAAGTTTACTAGCAAGTGCATTGGTGATGTTGTACCCACAGCGACTATTAAAACCTTCCCCAACCAGAAATCGTGGATTGATGGCAGCATTCGCACAAAACTGAAAGTGCGAACCACTGCTTTTAATTAGGGCAAGGTGACCGGAAACATGACCGAATACAAACAGTGTAGTTATTCCCTCCGCAAGGCAATCAAACAAGCTAAGCGTCAGTATAGAGACAAAGTCTAGTCACAATTCAACGGCTCAGACACAAGAGGTATGTGGCAGGGTCTACAGTCAATCACAAACTACAAAAAGAAAACCAGCCCCGTCGAGGACCACGATGTCTTGCTCCCAGACAAACTAAACAACTTCTTTGCTTGCTTTGAAACATTCACATGCAACAACATGGGCTAGAAAAGGTTGTATACATTGGCCATGCTGTCAAGCCAGCATGACTTCTGCCGCGTTCAAAACAACTGGAAACTCGGATCTCATAAATCTCAGACTTCAGTGAGTTCAAGACAACCCGGAACTCTTCCCAAGTTGGGAACTCAGGCCTCTGTCACGCCTGCTCCCGCTCGCCTTCTCTGGCGCTTACACACTCCTGCCACCATTAGTACGCACACCTGCCTTTCCCCATCACACGCATCAGCGTATTATTGGACTGACCTGGACTCAATCACCTGTTTATTACCTCCACTATATTTGTTAGTTCCACATCTCTGTTCTCCGCTACTGCAATGATTGTCGAATCTTGTTGTTTTCTTTATCTCCGGCGTCGGTTCTTACAGCCTCTTTATAGAGCTCTGACATCAAGATAACTGAAGTCATGATTCAACCTTGTTTATTTCTGAGTTCCCAGTTGTCTTGAAAGCGCCATAAGTCCCGAGAATGCCAGACTTTGATGAGAAAGTTTGATGTCCAAATTTTGCACCCCACCTTCCTGTTCAATTGTCATTAGAAACCACATTTGTTCAAGCAAGTCAGCCATATCAGCTATGTTTTTTTAAAAGGGCAGTAAATGAGGCTGAATGAACTGTTTTGCTGTCAGACAAGGCTCCGCTGATAGCCAGGTTTAGCGGTGGTACGGATTCATTACATGGTGCTGAAAAGAAACAGCTCTGCTGTTGGGACAGCTTTCTGTAGGCCCTAATGTGGGCACCGTTTGTAACCGTTATAGTGCAATTCATGTATTGTTTAGTGTTGTGTAGTGCCTTTGCTGGCATGCATCAACAACAAAAATGTAGTTTCCACCACCAAGATTTACATGCTAAAATAGCCAGTGAATATTACCTGGATTAGCCTGTAACCCGCACATTGACTCGGTACCGGTACCCCCTGTGTATACAGCCTCGTTATTGTTACTTTATTATGTCATTTGGAGACTTACATTTCCCTCACTAACTTTAAACATCAGCTATCTGAGCAGCTAACCGATGGCTGCAGCTGTATATACAGTGCCTTGCGAAAGTATTCGGCCCCTTTGAACTTTGCGACCTTTTGCCACATTTCAGGCTTCAAACATAAAGATATAAAACTGTATTTTTTTTGTGAAGAATCAACAACAAGTGGGACACAATCATGAAGTGGAACGACATTTATTGGATATTTCAAACTTTTTTAACAAATCAAAAACGGAAAAATTGGGCGTGCAAAATTATTCAGCCCCCTTAAGTTAATACTTTGTAGCGCCACCTTTTGCTGCGATTACAGCTGTAAGTCGCTTGGGGTATGTCTCTATCAGTTTTGCACATCGAGAGACTGAAATTTTTCCCATTCCTCCTTGCAAAACAGCTCGAGCTCAGTGAGGTTGGATGGAGAGCATTTGTGAACAGCAGTTTTCAGTTCTTTCCACAGATTCTCGATTGGATTCAGGTCTGGACTTTGACTTGGCCATTCTAACACCTGGATATGTTTATTTTTTAACCATTCCATTGTAGATTTTGCTTTATGTTTTGGATCATTGTCTTGTTGGAAGACAAATCTCCGTCCCAGTCTCAGGTCTTTTGCAGACTTCATCAGGTTTTCTTCCAGAATGGTCCTGTATTTGGCTCCATCAATCTTCCCATCAATTTTAACCATCTTCCCTGTCCCTGCTGAAGAAAAGCAGGCCCAAACCATGATGCTGCCACCACCATGTTTGACAGTGGGGGTGGTGTGTTCAGCTGTGTTGCTTTTACGCCAAACATAACGTTTTGCATTGTTGCCAAAAAGTTCAATTCTGGTTTCATCTGACCAGAGCACCTTCTTCCACGTTTGGTGTGTCTCCCAGGTGGCTTGTGGCAAACTTTAAACAACACTTTTTATGGATATCTTTAAGAAATGGCTTTCTTCTTGCCCCTCTTCCATAAAGGCCAGATTTGTGCAATATACGACTGATTGTTGTCCTATGGACAGAGTCTCCCACCTCAGCTGTAGATCTCTGCAGTTCATCCAGAGTGATCATGGGCCTCTTGGCTGCATCTCTGATCAGTCTTCTCCTTGTATGAGCTGAAAGTTTAGAGGGACGGCCAGGTCTTGGTAGATTTGCAGTGGTCTGATACACCTTCCATTTCAATATTATCGCTTGCACAGTGCTCCTTGGGATGTTTAAAGCTTGGGAAATCTTTTTGTATCTAAATCCGGCTTTAAACTTCTTCACAACAGTATCTCGGACCTGCCTGGTGTGTTCCTTGTTCTTCATGATGTTCTCTGCTCTTTTAACGGACCTCTGAGACTATCACAGTGCAGGTGCATTTATAAGGAGACTTGATTACACACAAGTGGATTGTATTTATCATCATTAGTCATTTAGGCCAACATTGGATCATTCAGAGATCCTCACTGAACTTCTGGAGAGAGTTTGTTGCACTGAAAGTAAAGGGGCTGAATAATTTTGCACGCCCAATTTTTCAGTTTTTGATTTGTTAAAAAAGTTTGAAATATCCAATAAATGTCGTTCCACTTCATGATTGTGTCCCACTTGTTGTTGATTCTTCACAAAAAAATACAGTTTTATATCTTTATGTTTGAAGCCTGAAATGTGGCAAAAGGTCTCAAAGTTCAAGGGGGCCGAATACTTTCGCAAGGCACTGTAGTCCATCTGTAAATAGCCCATCCAATCTACCTACCTCATCCCCATATTGTTTTTATTTACTTTACTGCTCTTTTGCACACCAGTACCACTACTTACACACCATCATCTGCTCATCATCATCTGCTCATCTATCACTCCAGTTTTAATCTGCTAAATTGTAATTACTTTGCTACTATGGTCTATTTATTTCCTTACCTCCTCATGCCATTTGCACACACTGTATATAGACTTTATTTTTTCTATTGTGTTATTGACTGTACCCTTGTTTTACTCCATGTGAAACTCTGTGTTGTTGTTTGTGTCGCACTGCTTTGCTTTATCTTGGTCAGGTCGCAGTTGTAAATGAGAACTTGTTCTCAACTAGCCTACCTGGTTAAATAAAGGTGAAAAAAACAAACATGTTGTTTATTTGGTAAATATTTTATTAACTCTATTTCTTGAACTGCATTGTTGGTTAAGGGCTTGTAAGTAAGCATTTCACGGTAAAGTCTACACCTATTGTATTTGTGACAAATTGGATTTGGTTTGCTTTTCTTATTCACTCGTTAAGGTGGTGGATCACTAACGTGACTTTTTACATTGACTCATTTCCTCATTTCCATGTTTATTGCTGTTGACTTTGTGTCTCTTCTCTTCACCACTTGACCTGTGTAATTACATTGTTTTACATTGACTAATTTCCTCATTTCCATGTTACTGGTGTTTACTTAGTCTTCTCTTCACCACTTGACCTGTACCAGTACCAGTCAAAAGTTTGGACACACCAACTCATTCAAGGGTCTTTCTTCATTTTTTTAAAACTATTTTTTACATAAGAGAATGCCAAGAGTGTGCAAAGCTGTCATCATTGGCAAAGGGTGGCTACTTTAAATAATCTTAATCTTAAATGTAAAACATATTTTGATTTGTTTAACACTTTTTTTGGTTACATGACTCCATATGTGTTATTTCATGTTTTGGATGTCTTCACTGTAAGGAAAAATATGAGGGAAAACCCTTGAATGAGTAGGTGTGTCCAAATGTTTGACTGGTACTTGTGTATCTAAAAGCTCTGCAAATGTCTTTGTCTGGTTATTTATAAAATATTGCTGTTTTGAATCAGTCACTCAGTAAACTTGTACTGCTTTGTGCATGAGCTATGTATACTGACCAAAACATAAACAAAACATACAACAATTTCAAAATTTTTACTGAGTTACAGTTCATATAACACTTCATATATTTTAACTGTCCCCAGCACAAGGCGCACCTCTGTAATGATCAGTCTGTTTAAGGACCGAATGTTATTTATTACTGAACAAAAATATAAACGACCAAGTGTTGGTCCCATGTTTCATGAGCTGAAATAATGCACAACAAGCTTATTTCTCTCAAATGTGTTTACGTCCCTGTTTGTGAGCATTTCTCCTTTGCCAAGATAATCCATCCACCTGACAGGTGTGGCATATCAAGAAGCTGATTCACCTCGACACTGTTGCTATTTCATTCGCTAACCTTGACTCACTCTTGCGTCTAGCACATCAATAATAAAAGTACTGCATTCTATTATGTGTTAGTAGATACATTAGTTGTTGGATACCATAGGCAGTGTACAAACATCAATAAATACAGCCAATCCAACCTCCAACTACTCTACCAATCAGTACAGCGGGTCTCATAGAGATGTTCTTTTTTTATATAAACGTGTGATTTCACAGTGAAACATGACATAACATATTGGCATACATTTGATAAATAATTTAAGATATCTCAATCATCTCTTCTTCATGACATATTATTTAATTAACAGGTGTGTCTTACCATTGTTCTGTCTTGTGTGGTAGGAGTCTTTTTTGTAGGCAGTGAATGAAGCTACTGTTTTGACTGCAAACAGGCTGCAAACTAACCAATACTGGCTGGCTGAGGAAAGTGCTGACTAGATCAACAGAGGACACCTTTTTTTTTGCATTGTGGCTTTACAAGCAGACATGGTTGAACATGCAAACCAGTTAGGCTCACATAAAACTTATTATAGATTAATATAGTAAATGTGTTTCATATGTTGTGGTTTTGGCTTGCTAATGAATCAGATTACATAAACATTTGCATTTGTCCTTGTGCCATTCATTCTGTATGAGGAGTTATCAAGATGGCCTCATTGGTAATGTATTAAAGCATAAAACTTGATATATGCTAGCACGAATCGAAGGATATGGCACACATGGAAGTTGGTGTTATTTTGCAACCTACAGTGTTGCACTTGGAAGGCAAAGATTCCAAATCAATGACCCAACAGCCATCAGCCATCAATGACCCAACAGCCATCAATGACCCAGCAGTGCATAGTTTATTTTGGCAACAGAGATGTAGTACGGTGCACTAACCACATGGTCTACTTGGAAACAGAGAGAGAGCATGAAACATTTACGGATGCAGTCAAATATATTGATACAGTAGGTAGTGACTGATGCTGGAGAAGCAGGTACAGGGGGGGTCAACTTTCATTTGGGAACAGACAGGTAGAAGCTGAGTCAGCACACGGGGGGGGGGGGGGGGGCAGGTGTGCGTAATGATGGTGGTAAGAGTGAGTAATGCTTCGAGCGCCAAGGAGGGGGAGCGGGAGCAGGTATGCCAACATATGTATTGAGCTTTTTCTGCAGAGAGAGAGGGAGTGGCAGTGGGAGTGGCAGTTGTTTATGTCAGAGTCTCTAAGCCTCTAGATGGTGATATCTACTAAGTTTACAGATGCATTTTTTTTATTATTATAATAATGTACAACTGAGTGTACAAAACATTAAGAACACCTACTCTTTCCATGACATACTGACCAGGTGATTCCAGGTGAAATCTATCATTTCTGATTGATGTCACTGGTCACTTGGATTGCGTGTGTGTGCCATTCAGAGGATGAATGGGCAGGACAAAATGTTTAAGTGTCTTTGAACGGGGTATGGTAGTAGGTGCCAGGCACACCGGTTTGTGTAAAGAACTGCAATACTGCTGTTTTTTTTTAATGCTCAACAGTTTCCTGTGTGTATTAAGAATGGTCTACCAACCAAAGGACGTCCAGCCAACTTGACACAACTGTGGGAAGCATTGGAGTCAACATGGGCCAGCATCAATGTGGAACGCTTTCGACACCTTGTAGAGCCCATGCACCCGACGAATTGAGGCTGTTGTAAAGGAAAAAAGAGAGGGTGCAACTGGATGTTAAGATGTTCTTAATGTTTTGTACACTCAGTGTATTCATATACAAATTCTTGCCACGTAGGAACACACACACACAAGGGACATCCACATTAAACCACCCTCCCAAAACCACTCTGGTTTAGCTTCAGTCAAGGCTGTTGCATTATATGCATTATTATACCAATAATAATAATAATAATAATATGCATATATTAGCAATTCAGGACAGATTTTTATGCAGTTTACTATGGGCACGCAATTCATCCAAAGGGGAAATACCGCCCCCTATCCTGAACAACAACAAAACTAAGCCAAATGAGGAAGTTCAGTACCCCTTGAAGCCGTCTTCATAAATCTCTCACCGGCATTTGTTTACTTTACTTTACCAGTACACCTTGTTCAGTCATGTTACCTCATTAGCTAGCTAGCTAACCACCTGGTTACTTTACCAGTACACCTTGTTCCGTCATGTTACCTCATCAGCTAACCACCTGGTTACTTTACCAGTACACCTTGTTCAGTCATGTTACCTCATTAGCTAGCTAGCTAACCACCTGGTTACTTTACCAGTACACCTTGTTCAGTCATGTTACCTCATTAGCTAGCTAGCTAACCACCTGGTTACTTTACCAGTACACCTTGTTCAGTCATGTTACCTCATTAGCTAACAACCTAGTTACTTTACCAGTACACCTTGTTCAGTCATGTTACCTCATTAGCTCGCTAGCTAACCACCTGGTTACTTTACCATTACACCTTGTTCAGTCATGTTACCTCATTAGCTAACAACCTAGTTACTTTACCAGTACACCTTGTTCAGTCATGTTACCTCATTAGCTAGCTAGCTAGCTAACCACCTGGTTACTTTACCAGTACACCTTGTTCAGTCATGTTACCTCATTAGCTAGCTAGCTAACCACCTGGTTACTTTACCAGTACACCTTGTTCAGTCATGTTACCTCATTAGCTAGCTAGCTAACCACCTGGTTACTTTACCAGTACACCTTGTTCAGTCATGTTACCTCATTAGCTAACAACCTGGTTACTTTACCAGTACGCCTTGTTCATTCATGTTACCTCATTAGCTAGCTAGCTAACCACCTGGTTACTTTACCAGTACACCTTGTTCAGTCATGCTACCCCATTAGCTAGCTAGCTAACCACCTGGTTACTTTACCAGTACACCTTGTTCAGTCATGTTACCTCATTAGCTAGCTAGCTAACCACCTGGTTACTTTACCAGTAGACCTTGTTCAGTCATGTTACCTCATTAGCTAACAACCTGGTTACTTTACCAGTACACCTTGTTCAGTCATGTTACCTCATTAGCTAGCTAGCTAACCACCTGGTTACTTTACCAGTACACCTTGTTCAGTCATGCTACCCCATTAGCTAGCTAGCTAACCACCTGGTTACTTTACCAGTACACCTTGTTCAGTCATGTTACCTCATTAGCTAGCTAGCTAACCACCTGGTTACTTTACCAGTAGACCTTGTTCAGTCATGTTACCTCATTAGCTAACAACCTGGTTACTTTACCAGTACACCTTGTTCAGTCATGCTACCCCATTAGCTAGCTAGCTAACCACCTGGTTACTTTACCAGTACACCTTGTTCAGTCATGCTACCCCATTAGCTAGCTAGCTAACCACCTGGTTACTTTACCAGTACACCTTGTTCAGTCATGCTACCCCATTAGCTAGCTAGCTAACCACCTGGTTACTTTACCAGTACACCTTGTTCAGTCATGTTACCTCATTAGCTAGCTAGCTAACCACCTGGTTACTTTACCAGTACACCTTGTTCAGTCATGTTACCCCATTAGCTAGCTAGCTAACCACCTGGTTACTTTACCAGTACATTTAAACATTTGGGTTGCACAGAAAGAAAGGAAAAAGGGAAAGCTTATTTTGAAGAAGAATGATCATAGCAATGAATGACAAACTGATCTCTTGCATGACATAGCTCACAAACTTGACGCTCTTAAAGAGACAGTGTAGATATTTTCAATATAATACATCTCAATAGGGCTGGTGAGAGAAAGGTCACTGGTTCAAATCCTTGAGCTGACTAGGTGAAAAATCGGTGGATGTGCCCTTAACCCTAATTGCTCCTATAAGTCACTCTGGATAAGAGTGTCTGATAAATGACTAAAATGGAGCCCTTTTACACAATATAGAAACCTAATATCACACATATGACTTTGTATTTTCAATGACAGGTGTTTGTATCAACACTTAATTTGGGAACACCGGTGCTACCAATGCCCTGGTCATAAGATGGACCATTAAGCTATTTCGTTTGAAGAATTTTTAAAACAATTATCTGATGAAACATTGAATGTGGCTTTTACTGCTATAATCCCATAAAAACATATTGACTAATACATTCATATACGGCGACAAAATAAACAAATGATAAGGAGATATGGTTTGTGGTGTTTGAAATGCATCTGACAGATATAGGAAAGTTGCATGTGTAAAATAAGTGTAGCCCTGGTGCGTTGAGATAATAACTGAAATGTCACTGGTTCAAATCCCAGAGCCGATTAGTTGGAAAATCCATTCATGCACACTTGAACAAGGCACTTAATCCCAATTGAATGTGTAAAATGCACTGGATAAGAGTGTCTGCTAAATGGTTCCCAAAAAGTATATTCATTTTCATAAATGTTTTACTGCACAGTCAATGGTAAGCCTTCCCACGAGTCCTGTGAAGCTTGTGGGCCTTGTAGGGCAAAACACGTCCCTGTTCATGAGGGTCTAAAGCTTTCCATATTAGTTTGTAGCTCAAACCGGTCAGACTATACAGATTTCTATTGGTCAGACAAACAGCGCTATTCCTCAGCCACCTTCCAACACAGATGCAGAAGGCTGCCATTGATGGACGCGGTGGATTGAGACTCAGCTCATACAAAAACCAGGAAGTCGAACTTAATCAGATGGATTTTTATTAATAAACAGTGATTAAAATCTGAAAAAAATGGTGATTGTGCCCGTGCGAGGACATTGACTCTAGGGGGGAATACATGAGGGGGTTGGCTATAAAAACCAATAACAAATAACTTTTCTAGGAACATTGTTCTGTTATCACTTCCTATCTAGGATCCTTGGTCTGTTATCACTTTCTCTCTAGGAACCTTGGTCTGTTATCACTTCCTGTTTAGGAACCTTGTTCTGTTATCACTTCCTGTCTAGGAACCTTGGTCTGTTATCACTTCCTGTCTAGGAACCTTGTTCTTTTATCACTTTCTTTCTAGGAACCTTGGTCTGTTATCACTTTCTATCTAGGAACCTTGTTCTGTTATCACTTCCTGTCTAGGAACCTTGGTCTGTTATCACTTCCTGTCTAGGAACCTTGTTCTGTTTTCACTTTCTCTCTAGGAACCTTGGTCTGTTATCACTTTCTGTCTAGGATCCTTGTTCTGTTATCACTTTCTGTCTAGGATCCTTGTTCTGTTATCACTTCCTGTCTAGGAACCTTGGTCTGTTATCACTTCCTGTCTAGGAACCTTGTTCTGTTATCACTTCCTGTCTAGGATTCTTGGTCTGTAATCACTTTCTGTCCATTGTTGTATTGGGTTGACTCGGGTGGCTTTCACTTGACATCCTTAATCAACTTTTTCTTGAAACAAACCAATCGAGCTTCCCAGGAATTGAGCTTGAGCTTTATTTGAGCTTCCCGGGAAAATGTTGACCTTGGTAGAAACAATAACCCGATGGGGCGGGGCTTAGCAAAGGTTGAATTGCAGAACATGCATTTATTAGCTAGTCTGGTGCAACAACGTCCAATCGCAGTTAGCTCTTGTAGACCGATACAGAGAGATGAGCACCAACGTGTAGTAGCTGTCAGTATGTAGACTATCCTTGTATTGTACCACAGTGCTCTCTGGTGGCAGGACACAGCAGATACCATGATGATATAATGCACTAGGAGCTGTTATAAGTGCTGATAGAAAGTGTTATAATGCACTATAAGGTAGCCTGCTATCAATGCAGTCATACTGCAATATATATGTTTACCTCATAGGAAGCTGGAGAACAATGAGGTCCTGTAAGCAAATCAGACACTAGTAATCAGTAAGTGGTGAAACATTACTGGTAAAAAAAAAAACACATTCTATCATTCACAGTGTTTGTTAAAGCTGGAGGTTAATGGTGTTTTTTTTCCACGAGGTCTAGTTTCTAATGCATTATGATTGACTACAGCATTATTCATGTAGATGATTCTATCCTCAGATCAACTCTACAATTATGTGTCGTGGTGAGTAGGCAGAAGCTTTAGCGCTCACATCAACAAAACATCTCTCTTTCTATTAGATAGTCACAACACGTTACTTTACCCCTCTCCAACAACCCTCCCGACCCCCTGCCCTCCCCCTCTACGTCTCCCGTGGGCCAGGTTCAACACACGCGCAAACACACACACACACACAAGCACGCGCAAACACACACACGCGCAAACACACACACACACACACACACACACACACACAAACACTCTGTGAGTTGGTGTCATTCCTAAATGGGTGCAAATCTCAAACCCGACTTGTAGCATTGTAAGTGCTCCCTTAATCCAGAAGAGGGCAGCATAAGCCTCCTGCTGCAGGTTGATATAGTGAACTAAGACAGAGAGATAATATAGGAAATTAAAACAGATAGATACTACAGGGAACTAAGACAGAGAGATACTATAGGAAATTAAAACAGATAGATACTATAGGGAACTAAGACAAAGAGATACTATAGGGAACTAAGACAGAGAGATACTATAGGGAACTAAGACAGAGAGATAATATAGGAAATTAAAACAGATAGATACTATAGAGAACTAAGACAGAGAGATACTATGGGGAACAAAGACAAAGAGATACTATAGGGAACGAAGACAAAGATATACTATAGGGAACTAAGACAGAGAAATAATATAGGGAACTAAGACAGATAGATACTGTAGGGAACTAAGACAGAGAGATAATATAGGGAACTAAGACAGAGAGATACTAAAGGGAACTAAGACAGATAGATAATATAGGGAACTAAGACAGATAGATAATATAGGGAACTAAGACAGATAGATCATTTACGGAACTAAGACAGAGATAATATTGGGAACAAAGACAATATTGGGAACAAAGACAGAGAGATAATATAGGGAACAAAGACAGAGAGATAATATAGGGAACTAAGACAGATAGATACTATAGGGAACTAAGACAGAGAGATAATATAGGGAACTAAGACAGAGAGATACTAAAGGGAACTAAGACAGATAGATAATATAGGGAACTAAGACAGATAGATAATATGGGGAACTAAGACAGATAGATCATTTACGGAACTAAGACAGAGATAATATTGGGAACAAAGACAATATTGGGAACAAAGACAGAGAGATAATATAGGGAACAAAGACAGAGAGATAATACAGGGAACTAAGACAGATAGATAATATAGGGAACTGAGACAGATAGATACTATAGGGAACTAAGACAGAGAGATAATATAGGGAACTAAGACAGATAGATACTATAGGGAACTAAGACAGAGAGATAATATAGGGAACTAAGACAGATAGATACTATAGGGAACTAAGACAGATAGATAATATAGGGAACTAAGACAGAGAGATAATATTGGGAACTAAGACAGAGAGATAATATAGGGAACTAAGACAGATAGATAATATAGGGAACTAAGACAGAGAGATAAAATAGGGAACTAAGACAGAGAGATAATATGGGGAACTAAGACAGAGAGATAATATAGGGAACTAAGACAGAGAGATAATATAGGGAACTAAGACAGATAGATAATATAGGGAACTAAGACAGAGAGATAAAATAGGGAACTAAGACAGAGAGATAATATGGGGAACTAAGACAGAGAGATAATATAGGGAACTAAGACAGAGAGATAATATAGGGAACTAAGACAGATAGATACTATAGGGAACTAAGACAGATAGATACTATAGGGAACTAAGACAGATAGATAATATAGGGAACAAAGACAGAGAGATAATATTGGGAACTAAGACAGATAGATACTATAGGGAACTAAGACAGATAGATAATATAGGGAACAAAGACAGAGAGATAATATTGGGAACTAAGACAGATAGATAATATAGGGAACTAAGACAGATAGATAATATAGGGAACTAAGACAGAGAGATAATATAGGGAACTAAGACAGATAGATAATATAGGGAACTAAGACAGAGAGATAAAATAGGGAACTAAGACAGATAGATAATATAGGGAACTAAGACAGAGAGATAATATAGGGAACTAAGACAGAGAGATAAAATAGGGAACTAAGACAGAGAGATAAAATAGGGAACTAAGACAGATAGATAATATAGGGAACTAAGACAGAGAGATAATATAGGGAACTAAGACAGAGAGATAAAATAGGGAACTAAGACAGAGAGATAATATAGGGAACTAAGACAGAGAGATAATATAGGGAACTAAGACAGAGATAGAATATAGTGAACTACACCAGAGAGAGAATCCATCCCCTTTGTGTGAGTCTGTATGTGTGCTGTTCCATGTTCAATAGCATACCTGCCAATAAAGGTGAAATGTGAGACTTTCATCCTTCCTTGACATGACTACTCCTTTTGGCCTTGTCCAGCAGATACGAGGGGAGATGTGAGACTACTCCCTTTGGCCTTGTCCAGCTAATAAGAGGGGAGATGTGAGACTACTCCTTTTGGCCTTGTCCAGCTGATACGAGGGCAGATGTGAGGCTACTCCTTTTGGCCTTGTCCAGTTGATAAGAGGGGAGATGTGAGACTACTCCTTTTGGCCTTGTCCAGTTGATAAGAGGGGAGATGTGAGACTACTCCTTTTAGCCTTGTCCAGTTGATAAGAGTGGAGATGTGAGACTACTCCTTTTGGCCTTGTCCAGCTGATAAGAGTGGAGATGTGAGACTACTCCCTTTGGCCTTGTCCCGCTGATAAGAGGGGAGATGTGAGGCCCTGACAACTGGAGCATCACACCTTGTGTTGGGCTCCAAGAGATGAGGCCAGGGCGTATTACTACATACAGCCTGTTTCGAATCCAGGCTGCATCACTAATGGCCGTGATTGGGAGTCCCATAGGGCGCTGCACAATTGGCCCAGTGTCGTCCGGGTAAATAAGAATTTGCCAAGTTAAATAAAGGATATAATAAAGAAGTTCTTACGGCTGTCTCGACAACATTGCGCTGTGTCAGATTTCAAAAAAGCTTTACTGAAAAAGCAAACCATCAGGTGTCTGAGTACGACGCTCAGACACAAAAACAAGCCATGCAGATACCCGCCATGTTGTGGAGTCAGTAAAAGTCAGAAATAGAGTTATAAATATTCACTTACCTTTGATGATCTTCATCAGAATGCACTCCCAGGAATCCCAGGTCCACATAAATGTTGTTTTGTTCGATAAAGTCCATAATTTATGTCCAAATACCTCCTTTTGTTAGCACGTTTGGTAAACAAATCCAAACTCACAAGGCGTGGGCAAGTCCAGGCAAAAGTTCAGGCGGAAAGTTCAAAAAGTTATATTACAGTTCGTAGAAACATGTCAAACGATGTATATAATCAATCTTTAGCATGTTTTTAAAATAAATCTTCAATAATGTTCCAACCGGAGAATTCATTTGTCTTTAGAATTGCAATGGAACGCAGGTCGCTCTCACGTGTGCACGCGTGATCAGCTCATGGCACTCTGGCAGGCCTCTGGTTGAATCAGCTCTCATTCACCCCCACCTCACAGTAGAAGCCTCAAACAACCTTATAAAGACTGTTGACACCTAGTGGAAGCCTTAGGAAGTGCAATATGACCCCACAGACACTGTGTATTCGATAGGCAATGAGTTGAAAAACTACAATCCTCAGATTTCCCACTTTCTGGTCGGATTTTTGTTAAAGGAATTTGATTCCTATATGTTTATCAACCAATTCAATTAAAACACTCTGCCCATTTCTAAGAATTTGTAAGATACTTTATTTGCATAAAATAGACAGACCAGTCTCAAAATCAATCAATCACGTTTATTCTCGAGAGTACTGATCATGGTTCAATTTACAACAGGTTATAAACTAAAAATGACGTCATAGGTTAAAAACTGTCCTTCCTCCACTCCAATACAATGGCAGTATAGAATTTCAAAAAATCTAATTTTATTTGTCACATATACATGGTTAGCAGATGTTAATGCGAGTGTAGCGAAATGCTTGTGCTTCTAGTTCCGACATTGCAGTAATAACCAACAAGTAATCTAACTAACAATTCCAAAACTACTGTCTTGTACACAGTGTAAGGGGATAAAGAATATGTACATAAGGATATATGAATGAGTGATGGTACAGAGCAGCATAGGCAGGATACAGTAGATGGTATCGAGTACAGTATATACATGAGGTGAGTATGTAAACAAAGTGGCATAGTTAAAGTGGCTAGTGATATATGTATTATATAAGGATGCAGTCGATGATATAGAGTACAGTATATACGTATGCATATGAGATGAATAATGTAGGGTAAGTAACATTATATAAGGTAGCATTGTGACCTTCCGGTCACTAGTCCAACTAGTCCAACGCTCTAACCACAAGGCTACCCTGCCGCCCCATAATCAATAATATAATATAATCAATCCTCAGGTTGTTTTTACAATATATAATCGATAATATATCAACCGGGACTGTAGCTTCTTCAATAGGAGAGAGAGAGAGAAAATGGCTTCTCCAAGCTGTTGTGCATAAAAACGTTGCTGGCACCCAGCCTGTCACGCCCTGGCCATAGAAAGGCTTTTTATCCTCTATTTTGGTTAGGCCAGGGTGTGACTAGGGTGGGCATTCTATGTCCTTTTTTCTATGTTCTGTATTTCAATGTCTTGGCCTGGTATGGTTCTCAATCAGGGACAGCTGTCTATCGTTACCCCTTTACCCCACCTGTTTTGTGTGAACTTAACTGTGTAGTTGTTCAGGGTGCATAGCCCAAAGCTTTACGGTTGTTTTTTTGTTCTTCGTTTTGTCGGTTTCATTTTTAAATTGAGTCAAAATGTACGCTTACCATGCTGCACCTTGGTCCAGTCCTTCAGCCAGCCGTGACACAGTCATGCAATGATGCGATGTGATCTTTGTCTAAAGACATGGTGTGAACATAACTAAAGACTGTAGGAAAAGGAATCTGGTTGATATCCCTTTAAATGGAGCGAAGGCAGGCTATGGAACATGGCGCTTTCAAAATAGAAGCCACTTCCGGGTTGGATTTTCCTCAGGTTTTCACCTGCAATATCAGTTTTGTTATACTCACAGACAATATTTTGACAGTTTTGGAAACTTTAGAGTGTTTTCTATTATAATCTGACAATTATATGTATATTCTAGATTCTGGGCCTGAGAAATAGGCAGCTTAATTTGGGTAAGTTTTTCCTCCAAACATCAAAATACTGCTCCCTACACGCAACAGGTTAACCACATGGGATGGTTAAAAGATTCAGCAATCTACTTAAACCTTATTTCCCTCTGTGATACAGGTCTGGTCTTAAAACTTGGCCCTCTCTCTATCGAGGTAAACTGGTCTCAACCCTTAGCCCTCTAGTAATTGAGGTAAGCTCGGTCTGAAGTGGGAACACCCAGGTGGGGTTTTAATTCGTAACATAGAAAAGGGCTGTCCCATGACGCCAGGTCCTGTCTGTGCCCCTCGGGGCGTGCCAATGACTTTGTGAATCTTTAAAACAGAAATACAATTCTCTCACTTTAACATCATTACATAGCATCACATCATTTCACAAATAGTTTCATCTTTACTCAGTCATTTTATACAACAATTAGATGTAAGCCTCATAACTGAGGCTATTGTATAAACAGCGTTATGGTAATGTGGCCGTATTGTCTCATGAGTTTCACAAAATTGTACCAAACGGACCAGTTCGTAGCTGGATTCTTCACCGATCTTTTATACCTTCTCCGGAACATAAATGTTGTTCGGACCTCAAGTTCTGTGAGGTGGAAGAAATTCCTTTGTTCTCTCTATGAAAACTCACTCTCTCTCTATACTCTGGTCATGAGGAGAGGATCTCCTCTGGGAATTGTCGACCTCTCTGACCACAGCAGCCTGGGTGTAGGAGACAGAAAGAGGGGGATGGTGCAGAGGTAGGGGGATGGTGCTCACTGTGTCCAAAGAGGGCAACGTCATGACAGTACGTTATGTTATGGGATAAGAGAGTGAAGAAAAGAGGGATGGAGAGAGGGATTGAGAGAAGGATGGAGAGAGGGGTGGAAGAGATAGAGAGAGAGAGAAAGGTGTGTGTGTGGAATGGGGAGTTGATGGACTGAGGGCATGGTTCTTTCTGTCCCTAACTCACCTGTCTGAGTTGTCTGCCTGACAATGTGATGGACCGCTGTAATTTGATTTGTACACCATCGTCTACACACACACACACACACACACACACACACACACACACACACACACACACACACACACACACACACACACCTCTAAAAGTCTATGCCGTTGGGATGGGGAAGGGGGTCTGTTTTAAGATGGTCATACCATTGACCATTTAGCTATTTGATTTTTAATTTAAGCATCCCTTCAGGTATAAAAAATATAAATGATTTGATAAAATATAGAATTTGGCCTTTACTACTGTATCCCAGAGAAATGCATTGAATAAGGCATTCATAAATGGCAAAAAAGACAGTTAAAAAATAAATCATAAGGAATGAGGTTTTTGAAGTATTTTATCCAATAAGATATAAGAGAGGTCACCTACCTCCATACTTCCATTCATTTGTATGGGTTACCTTCAGACGGGTCACGTGACACATATAGGAGCCGTAGAGCAAATTGGAGAACACCATCGTGTTCGTGAGAGCCTCCCCTTTCCATAGAGGGGTCATAGGACAGTTCAGATGCTACAGACGTGTTCGTGAAAAGACAGATTTTTTGGGTGTCTCATGGTCTGACAAACACCTCTATAGCTCCAGCCACCTTCCAACGCAGATGCGAAAGGCTGACATAGACGAATGTGTTGGATTGAGACGCAGCCCATGCAAACCAAACGGCGATCTCTAGTTTATTTACACTGACGGATTTCGATGGGGAATTTTTCATTACGTTTCTTAGATTGATGCACAGGTGTGTCAATAGACTCTTCAGGAATTTACCTTGCATATATCACAATACTATAATCAATACTTGTCAACTGTTATCACATCAATGCCCGAAACATAAAAATGATCATCATATTTAGACATGACATCAAATATTAACAAGTAAAGATAATTTTGATCACTCTTTTGTTGCTGAGAATTTTCCAGTGTGGATATGTGTCTTGTCTGTCTAATAAATGTAGGCATATTTATCAGGTTTAAGGTAATACCCAGGCGCAGACAGTGTCAAAGTAACAAAGTTTATTCCTCGAACAGGGGCAGACAAAAGGTACAGGACAGCAGGCAGGCTCAGGGTCAGGTAAGGCAGAGGTCAGAATCCAGACAGGTGGGGGGAAAAGGTACAGGACAGCAGGCAGGCTCAGGGTCAGGTCAGGCAGAGGTCAGAATGCAGACAGGTGGGGGCAAAGGTACAGGACAGCAGGCAGGCTCAGGGTCAGGGCAGGCAGAGGTCAGAATCCAGACAGGTGGGGGCAAAGGTACAGGACAGCAGGCAGGCTCAGGGTCAGGGCAGGCAGAGGTCAGAATCCAGACAGGTGGGGCAAAGGTACAGGACAGCAGGCAGGCTCAGGGTCAGGTCAGGCAGAGGTCAGAATCCAGACAGGTGGGGCACAGCTACAGGACAGCAGGCAGGCTCAGGGTCAGGTCAGGCAGAGGTCAGAATCCAGACAGGTGGGGCAAAGCTACAGGACAGCAGGCAGGCTCAGGGTCAGGCCAGGCAGAAGTCAGAATCCAGACAGTTGGGGGCAAAGGTACAGGACAGCAGGCAGGCTCAGGGTCAGGTCAGGCAGAGGTCAGAATCCAGACAGGTGGGGCAAAGGTACAGGACAGCAGGCAGGCTCAGGGTCAAGGCAGACAGAGGTCAGAATCCAGACAGGTGGGGCAAAGGTACAGGACAGCAGGCAGGCTCACGGTCAGGTCAGGCAGAGGTCAGAATCCAGACAGGTGGGGGCAAAGGTACAGGAAAGCAGGCAGTCTCAGGGTCAGGACAGGCAGGATAGGCACTAAAGCACAGACAGGAGCAGTGGGAAAACGCTGGTAGGTTTGAAGGAACAAAACTAACTGGCACCAGACAAACAGAGAATACAGGTATACATACACAGGGGATAATGGGGAAGATGGGCGACACCTGGAGGGGGGTGGAAATAATCACAAAGACAAGTGAAACAGATCAGGGTGTGACACATATTATCCTGTGATTGGTCTGAGGGCTGCAGTGGCCTGGTTGTGAGCATTGAGCAAGCGTTCCCATCAGTCCCTGTAGGTTACACTGTGTTCTATTTCTGAGGGATGACACACTTACAGCCATACGACCACACATCACACCACTATACACACTTACAGCCATACGACCTCCACATCAGCATTCAATACCAGTGGTGAAAAATAACCCAATTGTCATAATTGAGTAAAAGTCAAGATACCCTAATGGGAAATGACTGAAGTAAAAGTGAAAGTCAACCAGTAAAATTCTGCTTGTATAAAAGTCTAAAAGTATTTGTTTTTAAATATACTTAAATATCAAAAGTAAATGTAATTGCTAAAATATAGTTAAGTATAAAAATTAAAAGTATGAATCATTTCAAATTCCTTATTAAGCAGGGGGGGGCGACAGGGTAGCCTAGTGGTTAGAGCGTTGGACTAGTAACCGGAAGGTTGCAAGTTCAAACCCCCGAGCTGACAAGGTACAAATCTGTCGTTCTGCCCCTGAACAGGCAGTTAACCCACTGTTCCTAGGCCGTCATTGTAAATAAGAATTTGTTCTTAACTGACTTGCCTAGTTAAATAAAGGTAAAAAAAAAAAAAAAACAGATGGCATGGTTTTCCAGTTTTTAAATGTATATATAGCCAGGAGCAAGCTCCAGATCAGAGGCTGTAGGGATGACCAGGGATGCTATCTTGGTAAGTGAGTCCGCCAGATCAGAGGCAGTAGGGATGACCAGGGATGTTCTCTGTTTAGTGAGTCCTCCAGATCAGAGGCTGTAGGGATGACCAGGGATGCTATCTTGATAATTGTGTGAATTGGACCATTTCTCTACTGCTAAGCATTCAAAATGTAACTACTTTTGGGTGTCAGGGAACATGTATGGAGTAAAAAGTATATAATGCTCTTAATGAATGTGTATCGGCATTCTTCCTCCTCTTCTGAGGAGGAGTAGCGAGAAGGATCGGAGGACCAATGCGCAGCGTGGTAAGTGTCCATAACGTTTATTTTAAGACATAAACTGAACACTATGAAATACAAAACAATAAACGTGAACATGAACGAAAACCGAAACAGTACCGTGTGGCAGCAAACACTCACACGGAAACAAACACCCACAACTCAAAAGTGAAACCCAGGCTACCTAAGTATGATTCTCAATCAGAGACAACTAACGACACCTGCCTCTGATTGAGAACCATACTAGGCTGAACTCAAAACCCCAACATAGAAAAACACACATAGACTGCCTACCCCAACTCACGCCCTGACCATACTAAATAAAGACAAAACAAAGGAAATAAAGGTCAGAACGTGACAGAATGTAGTGAAGTAGAAGTAAAAGCTGTCAAAAATATAAATATAAAAGTAATGTACAGATGCACCCAAAAATCTACTTAAGTAGTACATTCAAGTATTTTTTTATTTAACCTTTAAATTTACTAGGCAAGTCAGTTAGGAACAAATTCTTATTTACAATGACGTTCTAAGAACAGTGGGTTTAACTGCCTTGTTCAGGGGCAGAACGACAGAGTTTTACCTTGGTAGCTCTGCGATTCGATTTAGCAACCTTTCAGGTTATTAGTACAATGCTCTAACCACTAGGCTACCTGCCACCCCAAAAAACATGTGTATTTTACACGAATATACTAATATACCACACATACTTATAGCCATACCACCACAGCACTATACACCAGGCATTATCAACTAGATTATCAACTAGATTATCAACTAGATTATCAACTAGATTATCAACTAGATTCAGCCGCAGGATGATTTTTTCTTGAGCGCAAGGTTACGGGGTCGGAACATAATTACAAATCATTTGTAAACTGCAAGTAGACTGAAACTAACCTTGCTTACATTTGTATACAATCTCATATATCTGGTTAGACTGTAAAGTCTCCTTCCAGACTCACATTAAGC
The DNA here is from genome assembly GCF_045791955.1 of Oncorhynchus clarkii lewisi. NCBI lineage: Eukaryota > Metazoa > Chordata > Actinopteri > Salmoniformes > Salmonidae > Oncorhynchus > Oncorhynchus clarkii. The sequence goes on along the minus strand of NC_092173.1, from coordinate 40,919,826 downwards.
ATCTCCAATCCAAAATTAAATCTAGAATTGGCTTCCTATTTTGCAACAAAGCCTCCTTCACTTCATAAATCCTTTTGTGACTAGGGGGCAGTATTTTCATTTTTGGAAAAATAACGTTCCCGTAGTAAACGGGATATTTTGTCAGGACAAGATGCTAGAATATGCATATAATTGACAGTTTAGGATAGAAAACACTCTAAAGTTTCCAAAACTGTAAAAATATTGTCTGTGAGTATAACAGAAATTATATTGCAGGCGAAAGCCTGAGAAAAATCCAATCCGGAAGTGACTCATCTTTTGAAAGCTCTGCGTTCCAATGCGTCCCTCTTGAGCAGTGAATGGGCTATCAACCAGGTTACTTTTTCTTCGTGTTCCCCAAGGTGTCTACAGCATTGTGACGTAGTTTTACGCATGTTGAAGAATACCCTGAAGCGGCTACATTGCGCAACTGGTCACCTGATGGCTCCCAGAGTGATTCTCACGTAAAATACAGAGGTAGCCATTATTCCAATCGGTCCTACTGAAAAACCAATTGTCCAGGTGGATATATTATCGAAAAGATATTTGAGAAACACCTTGAGGATAGATTATAAACAATGTTTGCCATGTGTCTCTCGATATTATGGAGCTAATTTGCAATATTTTCGTGACTGCAATTTCCGGGCGATTTTTCAGCCAAACGTCTCAGCCAAACGGAGCTATTTCACTTACAAAAATAATATTTTGGGAAAAAAGGAACATTGGCTATCTAACTGGGAGTCTCGTGAGTGAAAACATCCGAAGCTCATCAAAGGTAAACAAAATAATTTGGTTGCTTTTCTGATTTCCGTGACCAAGTTACCTGCTGCTAGCTGGACAAAATGCTATGCTAGGCTATCGATAAACTTACACAAATGCTTGTCTAGCTTTGGCTGTAAAGCATATTTTGAAAATCTGAGATGACAGTGTGATTAACAAAAGGCTAAGCTGTGTCTCAATATATTTCACTTGTGATTTTCATGAATAGGAATATTTTCTAGGAATATTTCTGTTAGTTGCGTTATGCTAATGAGTGTCAGTCGATGATTACGGACCCGGGATGGGGAGTTACAAGAGGTTTTAAGCTGCTAAACATACCCTCTTAAAACTGACTATCCTACCGATCCCCGACTTCGGCGATGTCATTTACAAAATAGCCTCCAACTCTCTACTAAGCAAATTGGATGAAGTCTATCACAGTGCCATCCGTTTTGTCACCAAAGCCCCATATACTACCCAAAGCTGCAATCTGTATGCTCTCGTTGGCTGGCCCTCGCTTCATATTCGTCGCCAAACCCACTGGCTTCAGGTCATCTATAAGTCGTTGCTAGGGAAAGCCCCACCTTATCTCAGCTCACTGGTCACCATAGTAACACTCACCCGTAGGACACGCTCCAGCAGGTATATTTCACTGGCCATCCACAAAGCCAACTCCTACTTTGGACGCCTTTCCTTACAGTTCTCTGCTGCCAATGACTGGAACGAATTGCAAAAATCAGTGAAGCTGGAGACTAATATCTCCCTCACTAACTTTAAGCATCAGCTGTCAGAGCAGCTTACTGATCATTGCATCTGTACACAGCCAATCTGTAAATAGCCCACCCAACTACCTCATCCCCATATTGTTATCTTTTTTGTTGCTCTTTTGCACCCCGGTATCTCTACTTGCATATCCTCTTCTGCACATCTATCACTCCAGTGTTAATGCTAAATTGTAATTATTTAGCCACTATGGCCTATCTATTGCCTTACCTCCCAAATCTTACTACATTTGCACACACTGTACATATATTTTGCTATTGTGTAATTGACTGTACGTTTGTTTATCCCATGTGTAACTGTGTTGTTTGTGTCACACTGCTTTGCTTTATCTTGGCCAGGTCATAGTTGTAAATGAGAACTCATTCTCAAATGGACAACCTGGTTAAATAAAGGTGAAATCAAAACAAATTCAAATAAATATATCAATGTATTATGTGTGAGGAAACTTTGGAACAGACCAAAACAGAGTTTTTACAGTCTTTCATGTCCAACATTTAAAAAATGTTTTTTTTCAGTTACAAAGAAAACTTGGGGGGCCAAATATAATCACTCAGTGTCCAAATTCGTCCGGCGGGCCACCAGTTGGGGACCCCTGCTATACACACTACCACAGCTCAGTCACAGCTTACTGAAATGGAAAGACTTCTTCTTCTATGGTATAGTAGTAGCCTGCATAAAATTACTAACCGTGTTGTGTGCACCTCTGTTTCTCCAGCTATATGTCACCCTCCAACGGACCTCATCCCCAGGCTATTGCACAGTGCATATAATCCTGGTACATCAATGATTCAAAGTTGGCCTTGGTATATACTGCTGCTATTACACATCTATACTGCTGCTATTACACATCTATACTGCTGCTATTACACATCTATACTGCTGCTATTACACCTCTATACTGCTGCTATTACACATCTATACTGCTGCTATTACACCTCTATACTGCTGCTATTACACATCTATACTGCTGCGATTACACATTTATACTGCTGCTATTACACATCTATACTGCTGCTATTACACATCTATACTGCTACTATTACACATCTATACTGCTGATATTACACATCTATACTGCTGCTATTACACATCTATACTGCTGCTACTACACATCTATACTGCTGCTATTACACATCTATACTGCTACTATTACACATCTATACTGCTGCTATTACACATCTATACTGCTGCTATTAAACCTCTATGCTGCTACTATTACACACCTATACTGCTGCTATTACACATCTATACTGCTACTATTACACATCTATACTGCTGCTATTAAACATCTATACTGCTGCTATTACACATCTATACTGCTGATATTACACATCTATACTGCTGCTATTACACATCTATACTGCTGCTATTACACATCTATACTGCTGCGATTACACATCTATACTGCTGCTATTACACATCTATACTGCTGCGATTACACATCTATACTGCTGCTATTACACATCTATACTGCTGCGATTACACATTTATACTGCTACTATTACACATCTATACTGCTGCTATTACACATCTATACTGCTGCTATTACACATCTACTGTTATTACACATCTATACTGCTGCGATTACACATCTATACTGTTGCTATTACACATCTATACTGCTGCTATTACACATCTATACTGCTGCTATTACACATCTATACTGCTGCTATTACACATCTATACTGCTGCTATTACATATCTATACTGCTACTATTACACATCTATACTGCTGATATTACACATCTATACTGCTGCTATTACACATCTATACTGCTGCGATTACACATCTATACTGCTGCTATTACACATCTACTGTTATTACACAATTATACAGCTACTATTACACATCTATACTGCTGCTATTACACATTTATACTGCTACTATTACACATCTATACTGCTGCTATTACACATCTATACTGCTACTATTACACATCTATACTGCTACTATTACACATCTATACTGCTGCTATTACACATCTATACTGCTACTATTACACATCTATACTGCTGCTATTACACATCTATACTGCTGCTATTACACATCTATACTGCTACTATTACACATCTATACTGCTACTATTACACATCTATACTGCTGCTATTACACATCTATACTGCTGCTATTACACATCTATACTGCTGCTATTACACATCTATACTGCTGCTATTACACATCTATACTGCTGCTATTACACATCTATAGTGCTGCGATTACACATCTATACTGCTGCTATTACACATCTATACTGCTGCGATTACACATTTATACTGCTACTATTACACATCTATACTGCTGCTATTACACATCTATACTGCTGCTATTACACATCTACTGTTATTACACATCTATACTGCTGCGATTACACATCTATACTGTTGCTATTACACATCTATACTGCTGCTATTACACATCTATACTGCTGCTATTACACATCTATACTGCTGCTATTACACATCTATACTGCTGCTATTACATATCTATACTGCTACTATTACACATCTATACTGCTGATATTACACATCTATACTGCTGCTATTACACATCTATACTGCTGCGATTACACATCTATACGGCTGCTATTACACATCTACTGTTATTACACAATTATACAGCTACTATTACACATCTATACTGCTGCTATTACACATTTATACTGCTACTATTACACATCTATACTGCTGCTATTACACATCTATACTGCTACTATTACACATCTATACTGCTACTATTACACATCTATACTGCTGATATTACACATCTATACTGCTGCTATTACACATCTATACTGCTGCTATTACACATCTACTGTTATTACACATCTATACTGCTGCGATTACACATCTATACTGCTGCTATTACACATCTATACTGCTGTTATTACACATCTATACTGCTGTTATTACACATCTATACTGCTGCTATTACACATCTATACTGCTGATATTACACATCTATACTGCTGCTATTACACATCTATACTGCTGCGATTACACATCTACTGTTATTAAACATCTATACTGCTGCGATTACACATCTATACTGCTGCTATTACACATCTATACTGCTGCTATTACACATCTTTACTGCTGCTATTACACATCTATACAGCTGCTATTACACATCTATACTGCTGCTATTACACATCTATACTGCTGCTATTACACATCTATACTGCTGCTATTACACATCTATACTGCTGCTATTACACATCTATACTGCTGTTATTACACATCTATACTGCTGTTATTACACATCTATACTGCTGATATTACACATCTATACTGCTGACATTACACATCTATACTACTGTTATTACACATCTATACTGCTGCGATTAAACATCTATACTGCTGCTATTACACATCTACACTGCTGTTATTACACATCTATACTGCTGCTATTACACAACTATACTGCTGCTATTACACATCTATACTGCTGCTATTACACATCTATACTGCTGCTATTACACATCTATACTGCTACTATTACACATCTATACTGCTGCTATTACACATCTATACTGCTGCTATTACACATCTATACTGCTGCTATTACACATCTATACTCCTGATATTACACATCAATACTGCTACTATTACACATCTATACTGCTGCTATTACACATCTATACTGCTGCTATTACACATCTATACAGCTACTATTACAGATCTATACTGCTAATATTACACATCTATACTGCTGCTATTAAACATCTATACTGCTGCTATTACACATCTATACTGCTGCTATTACACATCTATACTGCTGCTATTACACATCTATACTGCTGCTATTACACATATGTTCTCTCCATCTCTTCTCTCCTCTATTCCTCCCTCTTTTCTCTCCTCTATTACTCCCTCACTTCTCTCCTTCTTTTCCTCCCTCTCTTCTCCCTCTAATCATCCCTCTCTTCTCCCTCCAATCCTCCCTCACTTCTCTCCTTCTTTTCCTCCCTCTCTTCTCCCTCTAATCCTCCCTCTCTTCTCCCTCCATTCCTCCCTCACTTCTCTCCTTCTTTTCCTCACTCTCTTCTCTCCTCTATTTCTCCCTCTCTTCTCTCCTCTCATTACTCTCTCTCTTCTCCCTCTAATCCTCCCTCTCTTCTCCCTCCATTCCTCCCTCACTTCTCTCCTTCTTTTCCTCCCTCTCTTCTCTCCTCTCATTACTCTCTCTCTTCTCCCTCTAATCCCCCCTCTCTTCTCCCTCCATTCCTCCCTCACTTCTCTCTTTCTTTTCCTCTCCTCTCTTCTCTCCTCTCATTACTCTCTCTCTTCTCTCCTTCTTTTCCTCCCTCTCTTCTCTCCTCTCATTACTCTCTCTTCTCTCCTTCTTTTCCTCCCTCTCTTCTCTCCTCTCATTACTCTCTCTCTTCTCTCCTCTCATTACTCTCTCTTCTCTCCTTCTTTTCCTCCCTCTCTTCTCTCCTTCTTTTCCTCCCTCTCTTCTGTCCTCTCATTAATCTCTCTCTTCTCTCCTTCTTTTCCTCCCTCTCTTCTCTCCTATCATTACTCTCTCTTCCCCCTCCATTCCTCCCTCTTTTCTCTCCTTCTTTTCCTCCCTCTCTTCTCTCCTTATTTTCCTCCCTCTCTTCTCTCCTCTCATTACTCTCTCTTCCCCCTCCATTCCTCCATCTCTTCTCTCCTTCTTTTCCTCCCTCTCTTCTCTCCTTCTTTTCCTCCCTCTCTTCTCCCTCTAATCCTCCCTCACTTCTCTCCTTCTTTTCCTCCCTCTCTTCTCTCCTTCTTTTCCTCCCTCTCTTCTCTCCTTCTTTTCCTTGCTCTCTTCTCCCTCTAATCCTCCCTCACTTCTCTCCTTCTTTTCCTCCCTCTCTTCTCTCCTTCTTTTCCTCTCTCTCTTCTCTCCTCTCATTACTCTCTCTTCTCTCCTTCTTTTCCTCCCTGTCTTCTCTCCTCTCATTACTCTCTCTCTTCTCTCCTCTCATTACTCTCTCTTCTCTCCTTCTTTTCCTCCCTCTCTTCTCTCCTTCTTTTCCTCCCTCTCTTCTGTCCTCTCATTACTCTCTCTCTTCTCTCCTTCTTGTCCTCCCTCTCTTCTCTCCTCTCATTACTCTCTCTTCCCCCTCCATTCCTCCCTCTCTTCTCTCCTTCTTTTCCTCCCTCTCTTCTCTCCTTCATTTCCTCCCTCTCTTCTCTCCTTCTTTTCCTCCCTCTCTTCTCTCCTCTCATTACTCTCTCTTCCCCCTGCTTTCCTCCCTCTCTTCTCCCTCTAATCCTCACTCACTTCTCTCCTTCTTTTCCTCCCTCTTCTCTCCTTCTTTTCCTCCCTCTCTTCTCCCTCTAATCCTCCCTCACTTATTTTCCTCTCTCTTCTCTCCTTCTATTCCTCCCTCTCTTCTCTCCTTCTTTTCCTCCCTCTCTTCTCTACTTATTTTCCTCCCTCTCTTCTCCCCCTAATCCTCCCTCCCTTCTCTCCTTCTTTTCCTCCCTCTTCTCTCCTTCTTTTCCTCCCTCTCTTCTCCCTCTAATCCTCCCTCACTTCTCTCCTTCTTTTCCTCCCTCTCTTCTCTCCTCTCATTATTCTCTCTTCCCCCTCCATTCCTCCCTCTCTTCTCTCCTTCTTTTCCTCCCTCTCTTCTGTCCTTCTTTTCCTCCCTCTCTTCTCTCCTTCTTTTCCTCCCTCTCTTCTCCCTCTAATCCTCCCTCACTTCTCTCCTTCTTTTCCTCCCTCTCTTCTCTCCTTCTTTTCCTCCCTCTCTTCTCTCCTCTCATTACTCTCTCTTCTCTCCTCTCATTACTCTCTCTCTTCTCTCCTCTCATTACTCTCTCTCTTCTCTCCTCTCATTACTCTCTCTCTTCTCTCCTCTCATTACTCTCTCTCTTCCCCCTCCAATCCTCCCTCTCTTCCCCCTCCATTCCTCCCTCACTTCTCTCCTTCTTTTCCTCCCTCTCTTCTCTCCTCTCATTACTCTCTCTGACGCCACTACCTCCCATCAGCAGAGTACGTCTTCTCCCTTCCTCCCTCCTTCACTCCTCTCTGAACCAGTCTGTATCCTGTGGATCAATAATTAATCCAGGCCATGTGCACCGGTCAGACTGTTATTCCCAGAGTGAAGTGAGGTTTTCAGGGAATTATCTCCATCTTCACCGCCTCCAGTGGTGTGTGTGTGTAGCTGTGAGTGTGTGAATGTAGGTGTGTGTGTGTGTGTGAGTGTGTGTGTGTAGCTGTTAGTGTGTGAATGTAGCTGTTAGTGTGTGAATGTAGGTGTGTGTGTGTGTGTGTGTGTGTGTGTGTGTGTGTGTGTGTGTGAGTGTGAGTGAGTGTAGCTGTGAGTGTGTGAATGAAGAAACTGAAGATCTCGAACAGTGTACTACTGCCTTCACAGAACAGCGCAAACTGGCCCTAACCAGAATAGAAAGAGGAGTGGGAAGCCCCGGTGCACAACTGAGCAAGAGGACAAGTGCATTAGAGTGTCTAGTTTGAGAAACAAGTCCTCAACTGGCAGCTTCATTAAATAGTACCCGCAAAACACCAGTCTCAACGTCAACAGTGTAGAGACGACTCCAGGATACTGGCCTTCTAGTGATCAGTTTCAGAAGAGAAGAAGAGTATACATGCTCTCATATAGAGAGTTCTCAGAGCCGACTGACTGTAGAGAGTTATCCCAGAGCCGACTGACTGTAGAGAGTTATCCCAGAGCCGACTGACTCTAGAGAGTTATCTCAGAGCCGACTGACTGTAGAGAGTTATCCCAGAGCCGACTTACTGTAGAGAGTTATCCCAGAGCCGACTGACTGTAGAGAGTTATCTCAGAGCCGACTGACTGTAGAGAGTTATCCCAGAGCCGACTGACTGTAGAGAGTTATCCCAGAGCCGACTGACTCTAGAGAGTTATCCCAGAGCTGACTGACTGCAGAGAGAGTTATCCCAGAGCTGACTGACTGTAGAGAGTTATCCCAGAGCTGACTGACTGTAGAGAGTTATCCCAGAGCTAACTGACTGTAGAGAGTTATCCCAGAGCTGACTGACTGTAGAGAGTTATCGCAGAGCTGACTGACTGTAGAGAGTTATCCCAGAGCTGACTGACTGTAGAGAGTTATCGCAGAGCTGACTGACTGCAGAGAGAGTTATCCCAGAGCTGACTGACTGTAGAGAGTTATCCCAGAGCTGACTGACTGTAGAGAGTTATCCCAGAGCTGACTGACTGTAGAGAGTTATCGCAGAGCTGACTGACTGTAGAGAGTTATACCAGAGCTGACTGACTGTAGAGAGTTATCCCAGAGCTGGCTGACTGTAGAGAGAGTTGTCTCATGTTGGAGTTGGAGTCGTGAGTTGGAGTCGTGAGCGGGCACGCATTCGTGGGTGAAAACGGAATACAGAAGGGGACTAAGCACGCACCCCTGAGGGGCCCAAATGTTGAGGGTCAGCGTGGCAGATGTTTTGTTGCCAACCCTCACAACCTGGTAGAGGCCCGTCCGGAGGTCCAGGATCCAGTTGCAGATGGGGGTGTTTAATTCCATGGTCCTTAGCTTAGTGATGAGTTTGCAGGGCACAATGGTGTTAAACCCTGAGCTGTAGTCAATGAACAGTATTCTCATGTAGGCAGTGTGGAGTGCAATAGAGATTGCATCATCTGTGGATCTGTAGGGGTGGTATGCTAAATGGAGTGGGTCCAGGGTGTCTGGAATGATGGTGTTGATGTGAGCCATGGTCAGTCTTTAGAAGCATTTCATGGCTACAGAGGTGAGTACTACTGGCGATAGTAAGGACGTGTTATCTTGGCGTTCTTGGGCACAGGAATTATGGTGGTCTGCTTGAAACTTGTAGGTATTACAGACTGGGTCAGGGAGAGGTTGAAAATGTCAGTGAAGACACTTGCCATCTGATCAGCTCATACTCTGAGTATGGCTCCTGATAATCCGTCTGTGAGAATGTTAACCTTAAAGGTCTTACTCACTTCGGCTATGGAGAGCGTGATCGTCCACAACAACTGGCGCTCTCATGCATAGCTCAGTGTTGCTAGCCTCGAAGTGTGCATTGAAGGTGTTTAGCTCATCTGGTAGGCTCACGTCACTGGACAGCTCGCAGCTAGGTTTCCCTTTGTAATCCGTGGTCGTTTGCAAGCCCTGCCACATCCGACGAGCATCACAGCCGATGTAGTAGGATTCGTTTTTGATGGTTCGTCGGAGGGCGTAGCGAGATTTCTTGTATGCGTCCGGATTAGTGTCCCGCTCAGTGAAAGCGGTAGCTCTAGCCTTTAGCTCAAAGCAGATGTTCCCTGTTATCCATGACTTCTGGGTGGGGATACAGTCACCGTGGGGACGACGTCGTCGATGCACTTATTAAAACCAGTTGCACTTAGCCATCCCGGATCCGGGATCGTGAATACAGCCTCAAGCTCATTACCATAACGCAACGTTAACTATTCATGAAAATCGCAAATGAAATGAAATAAATATGCTAGCACTCAAGCTTAGCCTTTTGTTAACAACACTGTCATCTCAGATTTTCAAAATATGCTTCTCAACCATAGGAAAACAATCATTTGTGTAACAGTAGCTAGCTAGCGTAGCATTTAGCGTTAGCATTAGCGTTAGCATTCAGCAGGCAACATTTTCACAAAAACCAGAAAAGCATTCAAATACAATAATTTACCTTTGAAGAACTTCAGATGTTTTCAATGAGGAGACTCTGTTAGATAGCAAATGTTCAGTTTTTCCTGAAAGATTATTTGTTTAGGAGAAATCGCTCCGTTTGGTGCGTCACGTTTGCCTACCAAAAAAGTAGGTTGGCTGCTAGGTGAAGTGTTTATAGGTAAAAAATATTACAGCATACTACTAAATATTTGTAATGGCTATGTGCTGGTGGCAGGGAAGTCAGGCGCAGGAGAGTGAACTTGGTATAAACGGGGCAGTTTAATAATAAAAAAATGTAAAACTCCGTAAACCAACATATACAAAATAAAATAAGAGGGTGCAAAACCTGTCACACACCAGAACATAACTAGCACCAATACATACAACAAACCGACCAGAACATAACTGGCACCAATACATACAACAAACCAGCCAGAACATAACTAGCACCAACACATACAACAAACCAGCCAGAACATAACTAGCACCAACACATACAACAAACCAGCCAGAACATAACTAGCACCAACACATACAACAAACCAGCCAGAACATAACTAGCACCAGAACATAACTAGCACCAATACATACAACAAACCGACCAGAACATAACTAGCACCAACACATACAACAAACCAGCCAGAACATAACTAGCACCAACACATACAACAAACCAGCCAGAACATAACTAGCACCAATACATACAACAAACCAGCCAGAACATAACTAGCACCAATACATACAACAAACCGACCAGAACATAACTAGCACCAATACATACAACAAACCAGCCAGAACATAACTAGCACCAATACATACAACAAACCAGCCAGAACATAACTAGCACCAATACATACAACAAACCAGCCAGAACATAACTAGCACCAATACATACAACAAACCGACCAGAACATAACTAGCACCAATACATACAACAAACCAGCCAGAACATAACTAGCACCAACACATACAACAAACCGACCAGAACATAACTAGCACCAATACATACAACAAACCAGCCAGAACATAACTAGCACCAACACATACAACAAACCAGCCAGAACATAACTAGCACCAACACATACAACAAACCAGCCAGAACATAACTAGCACCAATACATACAACAAACCAGCCAGAACATAACTAGCACCAATACATACAACAAACCAGCCAGAACATAACTAGCACCAGAACATAACTAGCACCAACACATACAACAAACCAGCCAGAACATAACTAGCACCAGAACATAACTAGCACCAACACATACAACAAACCAGCCAGAACATAACTAGCACCAACGCATACAACAAACCAGCCAGAACATAACTAGCACCAACACATACAACAAACCAGCCAGAACATAACTAGCAGCAATACATACAACAAACCGACCAGAACATAACTAGCACCAACACATACAACAAACCGACCAGAACATAACTAGCACCAACACATACAACAAACCAGCCAGAACATAACTAGCACCAGAACATACAACAAACCGACCAGAACATAACTAGCACCAATACATACAACAAACCGACCAGAACATAACTAGCACCAGAACATAACTAGCACCAATACATACAACAAACCGACCAGAACATAACTAGCACCAATACATACAACAAACCAGCCAGAACATAACTAGCACCAACACATACAACAAACCAGCCAGAACATAACTAGCACCAATACATACAACAAACCAGCCAGAACATAACTAGCACCAATACATACAACAAACCGACCAGAACATAACTAGCACCAACACATACAACAAACCAGCCAGAACATAACTAGCACCAATACATACAACAAACCAGCCAGAACATAACTAGCACCAACACATACAACAAACCAGCCAGAACATAACTAGCACCAACACATACAACAAACCGACCAGAACATAACTAGCACCAATACATACAACAAACCAGCCAGAACATAACTAGCACCAACACATACAACAAACCAGCCAGAACATAACTAGCACCAGAACATAACTAGCACCAATACATACAACAAACCAGCCAGAACATAACTAGCACCAGAACATAACTAGCACCAACACGTACAACAAACCGACCAGAACATAACTAGCAGCAGAACATACAACAAACCAGCCAGAACATAACTAGCACCAATACATACAACAAACCAGCCAGAACATAACTAGCACCAGAACATAACTAGCACCAACACATACAACAAACCAGCCAGAACATAACTAGCACCAGAACATAACTAGCACCAACACATACAACAAACCAGCCAGAACATAACTAGCACCAATACATACAACAAACCAGCCAGAACATAACTAGCACCAGAACATAACTAGCACCAACACATACAACAAACCAGCCAGAACATAACTAGCACCAGAACATAACTAGCACCAACACATACAACAAACCAGCCAGAACATAACTAGCACCAACACATACAACAAACCAGCCAGAACATAACTAGCACCAGAACATAACTAGCACCAACACATACAACAAAGCACATAACTAGCACCAATACATACAACAAACCAGCCAGAACATAACTAGCACCAACACATACAACAAACCGACCAGAACATAACTAGCACCAATACATACAACAAACCAGCCAGAACATAACTAGCACCAACACATACAACAAACCAGCCAGAACATAACTAGCACCAACACATACAACAAACCAGCCAGAACATAACTAGCACCAATACATACAACAAACCAGCCAGAACATAACTAGCACCAATACATACAACAAACCAGCCAGAACATAACTAGCACCAGAACATAACTAGCACCAACACATACAACAAACCAGCCAGAACATAACTAGCACCAGAACATAACTAGCACCAACACATACAACAAACCAGCCAGAACATAACTAGCACCAACGCATACAACAAACCAGCCAGAACATAACTAGCACCAACACATACAACAAACCAGCCAGAACATAACTAGCAGCAATACATACAACAAACCGACCAGAACATAACTAGCACCAACACATACAACAAACCGACCAGAACATAACTAGCACCAACACATACAACAAACCAGCCAGAACATAACTAGCACCAGAACATACAACAAACCGACCAGAACATAACTAGCACCAATACATACAACAAACCGACCAGAACATAACTAGCACCAGAACATAACTAGCACCAATACATACAACAAACCGACCAGAACATAACTAGCACCAATACATACAACAAACCAGCCAGAACATAACTAGCACCAACACATACAACAAACCAGCCAGAACATAACTAGCACCAATACATACAACAAACCAGCCAGAACATAACTAGCACCAATACATACAACAAACCGACCAGAACATAACTAGCACCAACACATACAACAAACCAGCCAGAACATAACTAGCACCAATACATACAACAAACCAGCCAGAACATAACTAGCACCAACACATACAACAAACCAGCCAGAACATAACTAGCACCAACACATACAACAAACCGACCAGAACATAACTAGCACCAATACATACAACAAACCAGCCAGAACATAACTAGCACCAACACATACAACAAACCAGCCAGAACATAACTAGCACCAGAACATAACTAGCACCAATACATACAACAAACCAGCCAGAACATAACTAGCACCAGAACATAACTAGCACCAACACGTACAACAAACCGACCAGAACATAACTAGCAGCAGAACATACAACAAACCAGCCAGAACATAACTAGCACCAATACATACAACAAACCA